>NC_142010.1:72307164-72610497 GCF_049901735.1 Notechis scutatus
CATTGTGTAACATTGTGTAGTTGGACATGTAGCTGGATATGTAGCTGGATAGAAGCATTCCTGTCAAACAGACAACAAATGGTCAAAATTGGGAGCGTCCTATCAAATCCAGTACCTGTCAATAGTGGTGTTCCCCAAGGCAGTGTTCTAGGACCAACTCTCTTCATACTCTACATAAATGACCTCTGTGATCATATTAAGAGCAATTGCGTTCTTTTCGCTGATGATGTAAAGCTGTTCAATACCACAGACAATACTGCTACCCTACAAAAAGATCTTGACTATGTATCAGAATGGTCAAACAAATGGCAACTTCAAATCTCAACAAATAAATGCTCTGTCTTACATATTGGCAAAAAATAAAATAAAATCAGAAAATAAAATACAAGCTGAATAGTCAAGATCTTGTTGATGACCCAAGCTCTGTAAAGGACCTTGTAATACTCACCTCTAATGATCTAAGTGCTAGAGCCCACTGCAACTACATAGCCAAAAGGCATTAAGAGTTGTTAACCTAATCCTACGTAGCTTTTTCTCTGGTAATATCACACTACTAACCAGAGCATACAAAACATTTGCTAGACCAATACTCGAATACAGTTCATCAGTCTGGAACCCACATTACATATCTGATATTAGCACAATTGAGAAAGTCCAGAAATATTTCACAAGAAGAGTTCTCCACTCCTCTACTCATTGTAGAATACCTTATGCCACCAGACTTGAAATTCTAGAACTAGAAAACCTTGAATTACGCCGTCTTCGGTCTGATTTAAGCATGGTATATAAAATCATACATTGCAATGTCCTACCTGTCAATGAATACTTCAGCTTCAACCGTAACAACACAAGAGCACACAATAGATACAAACTCAAAGTTAACCGCACCAAACTTGATTGCAGGAAATACGACTTCAGCAATAGAGTGGTCAATGTCTGGAGTACTCTACCCGACTCTGTAGTTTCTTCCCCAAACCCCAAAAACTTTAACCTTAGGCTGTCTACTATTGACCTCACCCCTTTCCTAAGAGGTCTGTAGGGGGCGTGCATAAGCGCACCAACGTGCCTACCGTCCCTGTCCTATTGTTTCTCTTATTCTTCTTTTATTTTTCTTATACGTACCCATTTCATGTATTCACAACTATGTATACACTTATACTTATTATCTTGTAAACAATTGGCAAATCAAATAAATAAATAAATAAAATGTACCTGCATTAGCTGTTCCAGACACTCAGTTCATTAAAACACATGAGATTCATTGAAGAAAACAATATTTGAAAGATGGAGCAAATCTAGCAATACAATATGACCTATTCCTTAACAATGGATGAGCCACTCAACCAAACAGGGTAATTTTTACAAATAGGAAGAAAGGTATTGATGGTTATTAGCCTCAATATAGTAAGTACCACTTAGTGTCTTCATTTGCTTCATTTCCAAGAAAAAAATAAAATCTTTTGAGTTAGAAATGGTAGTCTAGGTAACCAAGGGTCATCTTCCTTAACATTTATTAGATATTTTACACTGAACATGTACTTTGATATAATTTATAGAAAAAATACAGAAAAGAGGAAAGCAATTTTATATGTTGTATGCTTACCTACAAATTAATAATAATTCAATTTTCCTTTTATTTTTATTTTTTAAAGTTGGTTAAAGACTATAATGGAGCAATTTAAATCTAAAGGCTAAGTGAGCACGAATTATCCTCAGAGAGGAAGGGATCAAGCTATTTTCTAAAGCACCCAAAGGCCAAACAAGGAATAATGGATGGAAACTGAACAAGGAGAGATTCAACCTGGAAATAAGGAGGAATTTTCAATGAGAACTATCAAACAATGGAACAGCTTGCCTTCAGAAGTTATAGGAGCATCACCACTTGAGACTTTCAAGGAGAGATTAGACTGCCATTTGTCAGAAATGGTGTAGGGTCTCCTGCTTGGGCGGGGGGGTTGGACTAGATGATCTACAAGGTCCCTTCCAACTCTGCTAATCTGTATCTATCCTGAGTTTGACAGAAGGAACAAAGATGCTTTTGAAAATGTATTGGTCTGATACAAAATTAACCAAAAGATATATTAATTAACAATGAAGAAAATCTATTGGGTTTGCTTTGTTTCATTAAAGAAAAGAATACATTTGAAAAGAATATGAATTCAAGAGAATATCAGTCAAACAGAAGGAAACTAAAGTTGCCAGATTTGGGCTACAGAATTCTGGAGAACCATTTGATAACAGCAAAGAGATAATAGAAAACTTTTTTCCTTGTCATTTAGTGGCCTTCTAGACTTTTAGAGTAACTGAAATCTGGTAATGAAAATTGCTTTTAGTTGTGCCACACTGCTAGAACAATGTTTTAGATTTAACCAATGTAAGGAAACCATAATTTTAACAGGAAACAACAAGACAGTCAATATACCAAGAATATCAAGTTTAAATTAAACTTAATGCAATCACAGTAGTGTTATTTGAATATGTTTTTATTTATTCCTATATTTGCTAGGTTTTGACTTTACATTTTGGAGCTTTTAGGCAAGATGTTCATATAACTAAACTATATTCTAAGTTTTAAGGAAGACGAATAAGTGCTGCCTGTGAATAGGATAGAAGGGGTAATGGAAATACATTAAAATGAGCACATTATATCCCGCACCCATTTATAAAGATTTTGTTAAAACCCACTGTCTCTTTCTTAAAAACAGAGTTATAATGTTACTCAGTATTTTTCTTGAAAGGTACTGTAGTGATCTGGAAGGATGTGGTAACAGTTTTAATTTACAATATCTAAATTCCTGTGACCTTTCCCAAAGCTGTCTATAATGCACTACTCCATCTTACATGCTGTACCATCATTATTTTCAAATGCCTCCAATTTTTTAAAAGTGCCTCAAATAACTCTTCCCTTAGAGAACAATCAAATCAGCAGTTTAAGGCTTCAGCTTGCAGATCAACAGGCAATGGAAGCATCTTCCCAGTGGCATTCCTCACCTCCCAAGTATGAAAAATTGACTGTTCATCATTCAGAAAAAGTTACCTGCAGGGAGCAAACTCTGAAACTTTGCATGAAGGTTTGGTTAAGGATAGTAGCAGGTGGCTCAAATGGTAACAGACAGATCCAACAATATTTGTCTAGCAAGTTGTTTACTTCTCCCACCAGTCCATAAACCTTCCAGGTAAATCAGACAGGAAGCTAAATTAGATGATTCTGTTGTAAGGCTATGTTAACAGAATCTTGCAAGTCTGAAGGTATAAATCTCCCACCATCACTTTTAATTATCTGAACAATTAGGTGGATCCTTCCTAAGTTTCTTTTTCTGATTGTTAGGCCACTGTGGGCTCCTGCCTCTCTTGTATGATTGTTTCCTAAGCAGGCTCTCTTTCCCTTGTCTCCCATGGACATCTATATGTTCCACCACATACAATAACAGATGGTCAAACTTCTGAGTATCTTTTGCCCTCATTTTGTCATTTTATCCCTTGAACAAAGGAAAAATATTGAGAAGGTACTCTCCTTGGAATTAACAAGAAGCTTACATTTATATTCTCTTGGGAGAAAATTATAGCACCATTTTGAATGATGTGAATGAGTCCAAGGTTCTAACCAGGCTATCTACAGAATGATTCAGTGACCTACAGATGGGAAGAGGTCAACCTATATAACAATACCAAAGAAAGAAGATTAATAAAGTGCACCAATTGTTGAATTATTTCCTTAATTTCACAGGCTAGCAAAATAATGCTTTGGATCATCCAATAAAGATTAGAACCCTTATGTGGAAAAGGAAGTGACAGATGTTCAAGCTGGCTTTAGAAAAGACTGAGGAGCAAGAGTCAAAATGGTTGTCACATGCTGGATAATTGAGAAAGGAAAAGAAAGGAAGGGAAGGGGAAGGGAAGGGGAAGGGAAGGAAGGAGAGGGGAGGAGAGGGAAGGGAAAGGAAAGAATACCCCAAAGAAGTTAGTATATCTTCACTGATTATAGAAAGGCCTTTGATTGTGCTGATCATGCCAAGCTGTAGAACATGCTTAAAGAATCCCAGAACATTTGGTGTCTTCTCATGAAGCTTGTACTTAGGTCAAGAAGCTATAGTCTGAACAGAACATGGCAAAAAAGATAACTCCTGACTGGCAAAGGAATGTGACAAGGCTGTGCACTCTTTCCTTATTTATTCAGTCTGTATGCTGCTTATATGGGTGGTCTGAAACTGGAGGAAGAAACATTAATAACCTCTCCTTAAGCTTGATGTCACCATTCTGATAGTTCAAAATGCAATTAATCTGCAAGTTCTAGTAAAAGAAGTCAAGAAATATAGTGAAAGAATAGGGTTGAGATAAAATATAAAGAACATCAAACTAATATTATATCAAATGAAATAATAATCAGTCACAGAATCAACAACGAATTTTTTGGAAATGATAGTTTCAAAACAGTATTTTGGGATCAACTATTAATAGTAAAGGAACTGGCATTCAACCACAGACTAAGATTTGCTAGAGTAGCAATGAAGGCCTTAGAAAAAGAAATCAGATGCCGGGATGAGTCTATAACCCACAAAGATAAAAACTGCTATAATTTTCTTCATGACATTCTATAGAAATGAAACTTGCGTTTTGAAGAAGCAGAATAGAAAGAGCATTGATGTTTTTGAACTTTAGTTTTGAAGAAGATTGCATGGAGAGCAAAGAAAATAAACACATGGATCACTGAACAAATTAACCAGAGTTCTCACTCAAGGAGATAATAACCAGACTCAAATTGTCTTATGCTGGCCATATTATGCAAACATCCAGCTCTATGGAGAAGTCCATAACTGCAAGCTACTTCTGTTGACTGCTGCCTGCCTGCAATTTGGCAGCTCAAATCTCACCAGGCTCAAGGTTGACTCAGCCTCCCATCCTTCTGAGGTTGGTAAAATGAGGACCCAAATTGCTGGGGGGTATATGCTGACTCTGTAAATCACTTAGAGAGGGCTGTAAAGCATTGTAAAGTGGTGTACAGGTCTAAGTGCTATTACTACTGCTATAATAGAAAAGGTGGAGGGATAGAGAGAGGACGACAAGCAACATAGGAGATGGATCCAATAACAGCAGCACTGGGCACATCATTGGAAGTCCTGAAGGACCAGGCTGGGAAAGATTGTCTTGGAGAAAATGTGGGTGGCCAGAGTCAACATGTGAAGGCAGATAATCAAGGTAGATTTATTTGTTACTGTGAGCTTATGCACTGGAGACAAATTCCTTGTGTGTCTAATCACACATGGCCCATAAAGAATATATTCCTGTGATGGCGAACCTACGGCACGTGTGCCACAGGTGGCATGCAGAGCCATTTGGGCCGGCATGCGAGCTGCAGACAAACTTACCTCATTGGGCATGCACGCGCCTCACAGCTGATTTTTTGGCCTCCCAAAAGCTTGAGGAAGGCTTCTGCAGGCTTTGCAGGCTGAAAACTAGCCCTGTTTCATCACTTCCTGTTTTTCCAAAAATACTGAAAGTGACGAAACGGGGCAAGTTTTCACCTGCAAAGCCTGCAGAAGCCTTCCTCAAGCCTTTGGGAGGCCCCAAAAGGCCTCAAACTGGCTGAAAATCAGCTGGGAGGCGCAGGTAAGGGGGTGGATGGGTGGGGATTACGCGCACATATGTAGGAGGCATGGGGGTGCATGCATTGCCTTCTGGGTGCTGGCATGCACAATTTTTGGCACAGGAGCCCAAAAAGGTTAGCCACCACTGATCTATTCTATTATTCTGTCCTGTCCTGTCCTGTCCTGTCCTGTCCTGTCCTGCCCTGCCCTGCCCTGCCCTACTCTACTCTATATTCTATTCTATTCTATTCTATTCTATTCTATTCTATTCTATTCTATTCTATTCTATTCTATTCTATTCTATTCTATTCTATTCTACTCTACTCTACTCTACTCTACTCTACTCTACTCTAGTCTGTGTTAGGTTTCATTGAGATTAGAAGAAATGGACCTAAGTTACTCCTGTTTAGGCTGATTGAAGTATTACAATTGATTGAGTGAAAAACCTTGGAGATTTTCTTAAGTATTCAGTGGACCACTCAAATCAGCCTGAGGACAGTTGTCTCACAGAGGCAGCATCCTTCATGCTATTCTATTCTGTCCTGTTCTCTTCTGTTTTATTCTCAACCAAAACAAAAATGTTCCCAAGTCACTGTAGGCAGGCTGTCTAAATATGACATGTATTTAACTTTTTCATCTTTAAAAGTCCCTATTTTTAAAAAGCCGGTATCGCTGCTATGGAATCATGATATTTGAAAAAGATACACATGCATTACATTTATTCAGCATCCTAAAAATTATCACCCCCCCCCCAAAAGATCAAGTAAACAATTACCACAAGCAGAAATACATTTATGATGACCCATAAATGATGAATTTTTAGCATTATTTGGATAAAAAGAGGTGAACAGTAGTGAAGATAGGATGACTCCTATAGGCTGTATAAATTTACAACAAAACAAGCTCATGTATAAATATATTTCCAAAAGGGATTTGTGAAGAGTGGGATTGATATGCAAGCTCACGTCTCCAAATTTTATCCAGATCTAATTAGGTTTTATATCTTACTGCTATCATCTCTGCATAAAACATGTCCCCCAATCTTTAGCTATAATGGACATTCTGCATAGCTAAAAAGAGATACTGTAGGATCTTGTCAGCTGAACAGGCTGTTATTTTTAGCCAGGGATCATTGAGTTTACATTAAAACACAAGCATGAAGGACGCTGCCTATGCGAGACAACTGTCCTCAGGCTGATTTGAGTGGCCCACTGAATTCTTAAGAAAGTCTCCAAGGTTTTTCACCCAATCAATTGTAATACTTCAATCAGCCTAAACAGGAGTAATTTAGGTCCATTTCTTCTAATCTCAATGAAATTAACACAGTTAAAGGACCAGCAAACCAATTATGAGACAACCACAGAGCCTGTAGTTATTTGGAGATGGGGAGGTAAGCTAGCTCCAGGCAGTGAGGGATATTTTCCAGCAAGCTTGAACATTTTTTAAGAAAAAGATGCTGAGGCTGGAAAGAAGGGAAGTGCAATTTGCAAGGAGATTACTTAGCCCAACAGTAACAGAATAGTCTTCCCCATGTTTGTGCATTCCTCATGGGTTGTCTTATACCTCCCAGCATTAATAGTCAGTTTGATCTAGTTGCTGACTGTAATACTGAGATTTGTCACCCAACTCATCCAGAAGGTACTGGCTTGATTAGAACAGCACTGAAAAGCCAATAAGCCTCAGTAAGGTTCAAGTCAGATGGTATTTGATAAACAAATGAGAAAATATTAGCTAAATTCACATCCCGGAACCTGGGACTTTCTTTGCAACCTGCATACATACAATATTGTTTTAATTTTGCATTATATGGTGCCAAATTCCTGTTCTTTGATTTCTGAAGATATGACAATGCAGCAAACATCTCTAGGAGAAAATAATTTAGGAAAGAACATTTGTTTTTGAGGCCATTCAATATTAGCTGTCCTAATCTGAAACAGAATCATAAACCAAAACGAGAAGGAATCATAGATCAATTGTTTAATACAAGCAAGTGAGTTTCAGAGAAATGTCTGCAGAATGAATATAAATGTAATATCCAAATTACCAAGATTATAGTTTTCTTTGGAACTTCAGTTTCATTCATCATTCTCCTTTTTTTTATTACAACTCTCATCTACCCAAGCCAGCATGCTCCATGATAGAACAAACTATAGAAAACATCCCATCTAAACTTAAGAAAGAATTGGCCAAGGAATAGGTTTTATTGCAGAATTACTGAACAGCATGCGCGCGCAAAACGTAATCAGTAGTAACACCAGTTGAATCCCACCCTTGCCTAAATTCTTTAATCCCCTCAACATACAGCTTTTAAAATCATGAAATTCTTTACCTATGTCATATCTTGTAAAAACAAAAACAGGATCTTATTTCCTACACAAAACTTTTTATGCTTTATAATTAATTACAAAATCTTATTATAAAAGTTTCAACATTCCAATTTTATTTGGAAACTTAGTCCATTTATCTTTATCTGGAAAGATTCCAAGGAATTGGTTTATTCACTAATTCCTTGCTCTTTGTTGGGGTTGCCAAGACGATACTGATGGCACTTCTTCTTCTTTTTTTTTTGAAACAAATTTTATTAATTTTAAAGACAAACAAACCATCGTTATCCATTAAGTACACAAACCTCTCCATTATTAATTTTACAAGTCAGATAGAATACTATTTTATACAACATAATTCTATTTTTCACCATTTCAATATAACCATATAGATATCTCTCAACAAATTTCTCATTATTTCTTTTTTCTTATTCAATTTCATTAATTATTATTAATTTTCTATATTTATCCAGTTTATAACCATCATCTTCATTCCTCTCTGTCTTGTTTAACATTATTCTCATCCAACATTCCTCCGAGGTTTTATTAATTCTCAAAGAAAACATAGACACACAAAACACAAAAATATAAAACTTCTTTTAAGAAAGTAGTTTGGCCCCAGATTACCTCTCTTTGTATGGACTTCAATTAAATTCGTGCTCATCTTATATGCCATTACCTATCTTATTTACCATTCTATATCTTCCATATAACTTCTCCCCACTTTTCACTCTTCTTATTTCTATTTTATTTAATTCATTTTAATTTAATTCATTATATTTATATTTTTTGTCCATTCTTTCCAAATTATCCATTTATCTCATTCCCTACAGCAAGTAAAGAAAAAAAAATTTTCCCTGAAATCCCTGATCAAGGTATGATGCCTTTCTATCCTCCCCCTAAATTAATATTTAAAATAACACCTAATACCCAATCTGATTCTGCTTAGTACATTCAACCTACTAGTCTCTAAAGAAAAAAAAAAGTAAGTCCACAATAATTAATATAATTAAATAATAAATCTAAATTTTAAATCTTACAGCCTTCCAATTGTCTATTTCAAGAAACAAATGCTACAATAATGAGTTTATAATAAGATCAAAACAACAGTAAATTAGTCTTTTCAATTAAACTCAATATTTTAAACATTCCTTTTAATCTTTTGTTAAATTTTAAAATCTATCATTACTAAACATTTCAGATTCTTATAACATTCTAATTTTCTATTTCTAATACAAATACTACCATACCATCTTATGTACCTTGCAGAATCTTCTTTTTTAAAGAAATTATACATGACCCTTTATCCCTAAAAAAAATTCCTTTTTTCCCATCTTGTTTTATACCTTTGTGGCTTTTCCCTCCCTTTCCCCTTCCTTTCTTATCCCACCTAACCTTTTTACCTCCAACTTCCCCTCTCTGTTGTATTCCTTTCTCCTTTTGCTCAGTAACATTAACATTGAATTGGTTTTGCATCTTATTTTTTCCTTTCTTAAGTATTTTTTTAGATCTTAAGTCCTTCATTTTCCTTCCTTTCTTTCTCCTTTCTCTCTTAACTAAATTTTTAAATTCATTGAAGATGGCGTCTTCTTCTCCTTCTTCTCCTTCCATTTCCTCCATCTGTTGTTGTATTTGATAATTAACAAATGCCATTTCTAGAGAGAGAAAGGCTTTTTTCACAGCGTCCTTTCTTTCTTCATATTCTCTAAGTTCATCAGCAGATAAAGCCATTCTTTATTCTTCTTCTTAAAGCAACCAAAGTGTTTCAAAAATTAGAGCAATTCCCCAAAATTCCAGAGAGAGTCAATCAGTCCAAACAAAACACAAAGTTCTCACTTTCTCTTCCTGGTAAGGTATCAAAGGGAAAGGAAAAAACCTCCAATCTGTATTTTAAAACCTTGTTGCAATTAATTTCTGGTCTCAAGATCTTCAAGGCATCTCCTCCAACAAAATCTTAATATATATATTTTGTCCTCTTCCTTCCCACTTATAACAAGAAGCCAAGTCTTTACCTTTTATAAAAAAAACAACAACAGGTTTCTCAATGGCCATTTGTTGATTCCATAAGGAAGGAGAGTAAACTTTCCCTTTCAGCACTCAGTTTTGCCGCTTGAGATCCTCCTCTGGAAACAAAGTATTTTTCAGAAAACCATCGTTCTCAGGATTAAACGCCTCTTAAAGTCCTGGGTCAGCCACAAAAACTTTCTCTTTACCACTTTCTCCTCTCTTCCTCCTGCTCAGTCTTACCCAGCTGCCGGCTTCTTTGAGGCGGCCATTACAGACCGCCGCTCGACCGTCTTGGGAAAGGGGGGTTTTGCCGGCTGGGAAGGGGGTCTGCAACACCCCCAAACCCCTCACCAGCTCCTCCTTATCTTCGGCTGCTTCTTCGTAGCAACCTTAGCCTCCAGATCTATGGATCGGAGGCACCAAAACGGCTAGCGCGGCAGGAATCGCGCAGGATCGCAAATCCCTGCCGCTAGCAAAGCCGACAAACCGGAAGTCCGATACTGATGGCACTTCTTGATGACCATGTATGACAATTTCATCCACTTCTGCATCAACTGGCCACAATAATTCAGTCATCTCTCAGTTGGATTGTTATAATGCTCTACATGGGACAAGTTGCAGTTTTCCAGAATGCAGTGATATGGGAGTTTGGATTAAGTAGTATTCTGCAACAATGTGACATAAACTTATCCAAATAATTATATCTGATTTTAAAATGTTATAGGATATAACCATAAAATATTTGCATTTAATTAACTGAAACCTCTTACTGTGTTTTCAACTTGGGCCAAGAGCTAGAAGACAACTGAAAGAAATCAGATTTGGCTTAATATATCGCTTTCTAATGACTAATATATAAGAAATATTTTTCCACATCATTCAGAATATAGTTGTTTTCAAAGCCTGCTTAATTAGAGACAAGATGACAAATTATAGCAAGAGAGATTGGCTGCTCAATGGCCTTTTTGAGGATGAAGTAACAACCACCATGATTACTTCAGGATCAAAACAGATTTTTATTACAGTTTTTTTTCCTATCAAGAAATGGATGATCAAGGAGATGATGAAATTCAGTGTCAGATTTATGAAGACTAAGGTTTCCTCAAATTAGAAGTGTAGGGAATATAAGTCACACTGATTTCAGCTCAGTAACAAATTTGTCAAACATATACCTGTATATAAATAGGCTGGCAATGATAAAGTCTTTCCCAGCAACCTGTACAGGTGAAAGATTATTTTATTTTTCAAGACCTCTCCCTGGATGCTTGGATGACTAGTGATTTCCTACAGTTAACCTCTGAGCATTACTTATCCTTATTTGTCTTGCATTTAACACCATCAAACTTTATTTACAAAATGTGTGCTTTTTGCTGATTTAGGAAGAAGAAAACTTAAACACTTAAGTACAATACTGTCATTAAGTATGCAGATGTGATAGACAGCTATGTGAGTGTTGTCAGAGGTCATTAGAGAATGGAAGTAGAAGGATATGCAGAAACTTGTGAAGACAGTACAAAATCCTTTTATTAGGAGTATCTATTAATTGGAATATGCATGCTACAATATTTTGACTGTTGTGGTGATGGCGTCTGACATCTTTAAAAGGTATTATCTGATTCTCTTTTCGAAAACAAAAGACATGATCTGGGCTTTCTCAGTTGAAAAGGCCCTTGCTTTAGCTCGTTATTTTATCTGTGAAACACTTCCAGTATTTCAAATAGCCCAGATTGGTTGTTTAAATGAGATATATGCATTTTTGTACTGATGACACTTTTATAAAACTTCATCCACAAAATTTATTTTAAACATAGTTTTCTGTTGGCACTACGCAGAAGTTTTGTTTTGGTGGTCCCTTTGTAGTTGGGCCAAGATGTTAGGCAGCAAAAGATTTGTTTAGTTGCTGTTTTGTCACTGATTGTGAATTTTTTTTTAATACCTTAGGCATATAATGGAAGCATTAAAAGAAAAGAGACCAAGTACCAATACTAGAAACAGACCACGGTCCTGCCTGTTCTCTGATTTGCTGTGATTGTCTTTTACCACTCTCTTTGAGGTGGTGATATGCTACAAAGTAAAAGCAGAACTCTGGTGATGACCTACTCAGGGATTATCTGTTAATGAGGACTCCGCCTGATTAGTCCTTCCCAATTAAATCAAAACTCCCAATTTTCTGCCTGCAAAAAAGAGAAAGGACTTGCATCATGATGGCTGTTATTCTGCTCTTCCTTTTCCTAGTAGTAGAGATTGATGGGGAGGAAGACCTGTTGAGATTTTTTTATGTTGTATTTATTTTCAATGTGAAATAAGTGAGTACCGTATATACTCGAGTATAAGTCGACCCGAATATAAGCCGAGGCACCTAATTTTACACAAAAAAACTGGGAAAACTTATTGACTCGAGTATAAGCCGAGGGTGGGAAATGCAGCAGCTACTGGTAAATTTCAAAAATAAAAATAATTAATTTGGGAAATGATCTCAGTATCATGAAAGGTTTAATTGATTCACTAACCCAAAAGAAGAAGATGATGATGACAGCGGGAGGCAGGAGTCACTCTCTCCCCTCCCTCGGAGGCCCCCTGAGTCAGGAGTCGCTACCGCCGCGCGGCCCCAGTCCCGCCGCCTCGGGAAGGGAAAGGCAAAGCGCTTTTTGCCTTTCCCTTCCCGGCTGGGGCTGTTGGGAGTCGCTGCCGCCGGCGCGGCCCCAGTCCCGCCACCTCGGGAAGGGAAAGGCAAAGCGCTGTTTGCCTTTCCCTTCCCGGCTGGGGCTGTTGGGAGTCGCTGTCGCCGGCGCGGCCCCAGTCCCGCCGCCTCGGGAAGGGAAAGGCAAAGCGCCTTTGCCTTTCCCTTCCCGGCTGGGGCTGTTGGGAGTCGCTGCCGCGGCGCGGCCCCAGTCCCGCTGCCTCGGGAAGGGAAAGGCAAAGCGCTTTTGCCTTTCCCTTCCCGGCGTAAACTGTTGGGAGTCGCTGCCGCCGACTCGATAGCGCTTTGCCTTCCCTTGCCGGCTCGGGAAGGGAAAGGCAAAGCGCTTTTGCCTTTCCCTTCCCGACGGTCCGGCGGCGCGGAGCGGAAGGCTGCGGCGGACGCGCGCGCAGCGACTCCACACCATTTTTTTTCAGAGGGAATCTGACTCGAGTATAAGCTGAGGGATTTTTTCAGCACAAAAAATGGGCTGAAAAACTCGGCTTATACTCGAGTATATACGGTATATATTATCTCACATATATCCATTTGAATATTAACTAATATATGACACAATGAATTAGAGTCAGTTACTAATAATACTTCAATCACAAGCCCTTTTCCAGAAATTAGGATATTTTTGATAGTAAGTTAGAATATCTTTCTGCAACCTCAGAGCAGGATCTTGGAATGCATCGCCTTGAGAAGAATGAGGAAGAGCAATTTGCCAAGGTAACTGATTATTCCTCATGGATATGTACAAGAGGAAGCTGAATGGCAACCTTTCATGGATAGTTTTGGATTTTTGCACTGAACGCACAATGAACTGAAACAGTTTGCCCTTGGAAGTTGTGGGAGCATCATCACTTGAGACTTTCAAGAAGAGATTGGACTGCCATTTGTGAGAAATAGTGTAGGGTCTCCCACTTGGGCAGGGGATTGGACTAGATGACCTACAAGGTCCCGTCCAACTCTGATTATCTGTTAATTCAGTGGCCTAAATGACCTCTTCCATTCCAATCAGTGCAACAACAGATGATAAATAATATGCAAAACAAAAACAAAACATGTTATTATATGTAAGCTTACAAATCTTTATTTTTAATCTTCAACCAAAATACACAAAACAAAGAACAAGATATTTAATATTTTAGCAGGTCATAATTTTGACAACTCTTCAGCTTCTTCTTTCTTTCTTTGTATTCCCTTTCAAAGATCATAATGGGAAAGATACCCAGAAGATTCTTTTATGGAAGATTGCAATATGTAGACTAGTCAATAATGGATATCAATAAACCAAACTTCCAAATAGTGAATGCTGTTCAACTCTAGGCTTAAGAGTTTCTGAGCTATTCACTAGTAGATCCATGCAGTGGAAGCCAAGTATCCAGTGATTTTCCCGATTGGGGAATTTCCAGGTGTGTGCCTGGAGAATTGTACATATTATAATGTTAGTACATCTGGAAAAATAAAAGAATGGGAAGATCTACTGTAGTCAATATACTGCTCTGAAAATTTGAAATGAGCAAGGAATTAGACAGATCATCTCTGTTCTAGCTCTATGATAATGTGAAAAAAGTTCAATCATTTCAATTGTCATGCAAAAAATAAATCTGTTAATAATTTAGCACACTGACTTTCTGATACTACAGCAGAAACATCTAATTGTAACAAAATGTAAAGTATAAGAGCAAGTAAGCCAGACTACTGTTTATGGTTCACAGCTTCATTGGATAATGTTATTGTGGAATATAAAATAAGTTTACAAGTGCAATGAAAATTGTTCCCACCTATAATAATCTGGAAGTTCTCTGCCACAACTCCAGTAGAAGAATATTTGGATGCTTCAGGTCAGCTGGTAGGTATCTTGCTTGTAAATCAGACTACAGCAACCTTTAAATTCCCAATTTTGTATTTTGCCCACAGACTTTGAAGGAGTGTGCAAAAGCTTCATAGATAGGCTTCACTTTGCCAAAGAAGCACCTATTTAATGTCCCTTTGTGAGGCAATGGGATAATCTTCACTGTTTTCACTCTGTTTTGGAGTGATATAGCCTCTTCTCAAGAACTGCAAGGAGCCTTTCCCCACTTTTTCCAAAGTGTATCCAGATAGGCAATTTTGGCAAATGCTTTGGGACATCTGACAAGGAGTGTAGCAATCCTCTTAGGAGATCTTCACTTATATTTAGCATATGATGAGAACATGAAGAAGAGAAGTAAACATATGTATACAACCCATGTAATTATATACAAAACTTCTAAGGGGATATGGGAATGGCCTGATAACTGGTTGTTCAATTCAGCTATCCAGGCGATCGCTTCTGGTGTTTCTTTGGGCAGGTCTTCTAGGGAACCAGAGAATGCATGTCATGGGCAATCTTGCACAATATGTTTAATATTGTGGCACAATGGTTAAAAATTCAGTATTGCAGGCAAAGTCTGCCCATAGCCTGATGGGACTCAAAAGTTGACTCAGCCTTCCATCCTTCTGAGGTTGGTTAAAATGAGGACCTAGATTACTGGCAGCAATATATAAGTCTAAGTGCTATTGCTAATAGTTTGCATATCAGCAGCACAATTGCAACAAGAGGGATCTCTATCCCCCTGATACAGGACAGAGGCACTTCTTCCAGTTATCCGTACTGTGTTTAGTGAACACAGTAAAGGTCTTCCATGTTAGGCCACTTTAAATGACCTGTAAATAAGCCCACAACCACTGAACCTGAAAGTACTTTGTCCTGTGCTGGTGGAGAAGACTGAGAGGAATTACTTCCACAACACTAGTTTAAGCAATTCAAGGACACACACATCATTGAAGCAAATCAGATAGTCTCTTCACTTTGATGAAGAGGATCATGCAGCCTCCACAGTGTGAATCACTTTGTCAGAATGAATCTATGATGCATTGCACAGACATAAATGCTGGCCCTCTCCATCCATGCATCTTAGTTGGTGATGAACTTTAACAGTGCTGATTCTATCAGAATCCAGTGACAGAACACATGATCATTTATCTTTTTAATTCCTTTCCTCTCATATTTAATTTTGAGGAATTCAGTGAACTGAAGATTAATCTATCGCTTAAAAGAGAATCTATGACAAATTGCAAGGCCTATCATCAAACTTTCTGATTTTAGGCATTTAAGCATGTATTTGCATCCAAATAACTCTGCAATTGTCTAACAGGTAGTTACTCTTGATATGGTGCAAATGTTGTATTTTAGAATCAGGTGAACCCAACATGAATGTATAGGCAAATCTAAGGACAGGTAGTCCACTCGGAGCAGCTGATAGACTTTAATAAGTGCTGATGAGGGAATAGAAGAGGAACTTACCAAATTTGCAGATGATACTAAGCTGGCAGGAATAGCTAACACCCAAGAAGATAGGCTCAAGATCCAGATGGATCTTGACAGACTAGAACACTGGGCTGTATCTACCAAAATGAAATTCAATGTAGAGAAAAGTAAAGTCCTACACTTAGGCAAGAAAAACCAAAAGTACACATACAGTCTGGGTGAAACCAGTCTCAATAGCAGTAACTGTGAGAGGGATCTTGGAGTCTTAGTCGACAACCAGCTAAATATGAGCCAGAAGTGTGCAGCAGCAGCCAAAAAAGCTAATGCAATCCTAAATTGTATTAACAGAGAGATACAATCAAGATCAAGGGAAGTACTAATACCACTCTATAAAGCCTTAGTAAGACCACACCTAGAGTACTGCATCCAGTTTTGTTCACCACATTATAAAAAAATATGTTGAGACTCTAGAAAAAGTACAGAGAAGAGCAACCAGGATGATTAGGGGACTGGAGACTAAAACATATGAAGAACGGTTACAGGAACTGGGCTTGGCTAATCTAGTGAAGAGAAGGACCAGGGGAGACATGATAGAAGTATTCCAATATTTGAGGGGCTGCCACAGAGAGGAAGGGGTCAATCTATTTTCTAAAGCGCCTGTAGGCCAGACAAGGAATAATGGATGGAAACTGAACAAGGAGAAATTTAACCTGGAAATAAGGAGAAACTTTCTGACAGTGAGAACAATCAACCAATGGAACAGCTTGCCCTCAGAAGTTGTGGGAGCGCCATCACTAGAGACTTTCAAGAAGAGATTGGGTTGCCATTTGTCAGAAATGGTGTAGGGTCACCATCACTTGAGACTTTCAAGAAGAGATTGGGCTGCCATTTGTCAGAAATGGTGTAGGGTCTCCCGCTTGGGCGGGGGGTTGGACTAGATGACCTACAAGGTCCCTTCCAACTCTGATTATCTGATATCTGATCTGATTGTGTTGCTTATATTGCATGAAATTAAAACGCTTACAAACATCATGAGCCATTAACCCTTCCATTTGAAGAAACCCTTGACATGTTAGGAGTATTTAATGAAATTCTTTTCATTATGCTATGGGCAGCCTCAATGAGATTGCAGGTTGCCTATTTAACTCGGTTTATTATTACTAGTATAAGAAAAAAATCTTTCCACCAAATTCATACTTTAAACAGCATGTTAATCACCAACATGTTTTCTACCCTTTTGTGAGCTTCTCAATGAAAGGTCCTTCCCACAGATGAATAAATAAAATAAAGTACAGTTATACAAGGGTTTTATTAATTTTTTATCTTCTGTAATATCTTCTTCTATCTTTAAGAATGAGAAAATTAAATCATACCAGTTTTAGTGGTAGAAAAAGAGTGAGCTTATTTTGAACACAGGAATGAAAGACCAGTTTTGGTGTAATTGTTTAGACTTCCACAAGCAAAAAACGAACAAAACCAAAACCTGAACTAATTCTGGACTTCTGAGGAAGAAAATGGTAAATTGAACCTGAGCAGAATGAATACCTGGTGAATAGACAGACTCTAAGTAATTTTCTGGACAAAGAGAGGACTTGAGATCACCCACAAGTACTTCACACAATTGCCTTTTCCCAAGGAAACTTCAAGGTTGTCTTTGGTAGGTTTTGATGGAAAAGCCATCAATTTGCTCAAATCATCCTTCAAAAGGACACTTTTCCTTTTCTAATCACTTTTGGAAATTGCTTGTTAGCTGCTTTTCAGCTATTAGGAAACTTTGGATCAATACTTTTTAGAGCAGTGGGTTTTTCCTTCAAACTTAAGCAACAAAGGTTTTAAATACAAGTTTAAGGACTTAAATATATTTGAGAATAAACAGCAAAAAGGTGCTTGGGATCTTGATTTTGGAAAATTACAAATGGGCTAAGGATGCAATCGAATGTGTGGTTAACCTTGGGGAAGGGAGGGAATTTGAAATAAGATATAAAATTAATTATTAGAATACTTCCTTTGGAAAAATTGTTTTGATTTTTCTTTTTAAAAAATGATGAGAGTCTAAAGGCTGGATACTATAGGGAACCCGAAAAAACTAAAGATTTCACTAAGAATGGAGCAAAATACTTTAACATCAGATTTATTGAAGGTTATTTGTGAACAATGGATCCAGAAGTTAATTTTAGTTCAATAAATAATGTCTAAAAATGTCATGAAATAGGAATACATTTTATCTGAGAAGATGGAGACTGCTTTGAACATAGATTTAAGAATGGCAGGCTACCAGAATGATATGGAAAAAGATGCTACACTGGATATACAAGTGAAATCAGCTAATGTCTCAATAATTAAAAGGAATATATAAACAACAAACCAAAAGAATGACCTAGATATTGTTCCAATATTGAATTTACAAAAGGAACTTGTTAAAGCTTTGAAGATTTTTGAAGAAAGTATGCCAGCCCTCCCAGATAAAGCAGATAGGAAACATGACAACATGAACTAATTTTACTTTATCATAAGCTTACATTTACAAAACCTTGCTAATCTGAAAATACAAGCTTCCCGCCACCACTTTTAATTGCTTGATCCATTAGGATGTATACTTCTTAACTTCTTTTTCTGACTGTGAAGGTAGAGCAGGGGTCTCCAACCCTGGCAACTTTAAGACCTGTGGACTTCAACTCTCAGAATTCCTCAGTCAGCAAAGCTTGTATAGGTTTTTACCTCTGTAGTTGTAATTTATAATTGAATTACAATTTTAAAACCTAAACAAATTCTCCTGCTATAAAAATGCTCTTACTTTCCGAAACTGCAAACAGAGGTGCTGAACTAAGTTTCAATATTTGTATATGCTAGCATTTTTAAAATTTTTACACCATATACATGTGCATCAAATACAGTAGTTTCTGCTTGAAAACTTTCACTTACGCTATACAAATGCCAGTAAGGATTTTATATCAACTTGTGATGGTTGTATTTAGTTGACAGTTTCTGCAACAGAAACAGCTGCCACATTAATGGTCTCTGCTTGGTTTATTCTTCTGGTTGTCTTGCCTTATCTTGCTGTTTACATTTTGCCAGAGGCAAAAAAAAAAATTAAATTGAAAGAAACATTCCACAATGCAAGGGAAATAATTGTATTGCCTTGAAACAGAGATATATATCACCCCATAAAGTTATAGTAGTAAGTAGCTAGATATTGCTGTGCAAAAATATTCATTTATTAGTAGCAGGTGAGTAGAATGTTTTATGAATTTACTAGTGTTTTAAAATACAAATATCTTGTTCTTGCACAACACTTAAAGCCAAGAAGCAACAAATAGTAAATGTGACTTCAAACCACTGCCTTGCTCTGAACTATTTTAAATTTCGGAAAGAGTATATACCCTTAATTACCCAATGTAAATATTCTCAGATTTCACTCTGAGTAGGTTTCATTCTGCAATCCAATGCTAAAAAAAATATACTCAATTTACAACCGGTTTTTAATGACCATTTGAAGTTCTAATGGCCTCTGAGAGTGTGCTTTACAGCTTATAAAGCACTTCCGGCTAAAACATTGTACCATCCCATGCCATCATATGATCCCAGTGTGGGTGTGTGGCAACTTGTTTGCATGTACAAATGGCTGCCAAGTGCTCCATGACCATTTAATCCCCATTAAATGAGCTGTGGTGGCACAGTGGTTAGAATGCAGTACTGCAGGCTAACTCACTGCTCACTCCAGTGAGTTTGATTCTGAACGACTCAAGGTCCATTCATCCTTCCAACATTGGTAAAATGGTGATCTGGATTTTGGGGCAATATGCTGACTCTGCAAACCACTTAGAGAAGGCTATAAAGCAACTGTGAAGTGGTATATCTAAGTGCATTTGCAATCCTACCGGCTTCCCCAGAAAGTTAACAGGGAAGCTGACAGGCAAGGTTGAGAGCTGTTGCACCTCAAGAGAGGACTCTGGGGGCTGGCTGAAAGAACTGCTTGGTGAAATGGAACTCAGACCCTGAAAAAGCTGAGCTCTGTCCTGAAACCTGCCAGAGCCTTTCCTTTGTGCACATAGGGGAGAACTGAACTTCTCTGGTAGGAGGAAGAAACAGAGCTCAAATCTCAAAATGTGTTGTTCCTTTCCACACATAGAGTGTCATGCTTCTGGTGGAGACTGACTCTGAGGAAGAGGAGGAACAGCCAACAGGGAGTGGAAGTGTGGCTCCAGAGGTGGTGGAGGAGGCTGGGGAAGGGCAGAGTCCAGCTGAGCAGTCAGAGGAGGACCCAGTCCCATCCCCTATCCATTTTAGGGCACGCAGAGAGGAGAGGATCAGGGAAAAACGTGGTCTACTTGGGAGAAGAAGGCCATGATCCTCTTCATGGGTTCAGGTGTGAGATCTGCATAAGAGTTTGGACCTGCGTGCTAACCAACACTGGAGACAAATTAGTGTTTTATTCCTAAAGGTTTATCTCGGTTGGCGTTCTTCCAATGGACTGTACTTGGTTTTCTTCCTGAAGTTGGCAATTATCTATCCTGATCTGTTGTGAAACTTAATTCAGAGTGGTTTGTTTTTGGTTTTTGCTTTGTTATCGGCTCTTTGAATTTGAACTGTGTTTCTTTCCTTTGAAATGTTATTTTGAAAATAGTTTACTCCTCCACTGTGAACAATTAAACAGTGAAGCCAAGTTGAAGGCATTAAAGGACTTTTATTTACGTTTTGGTTTTCTGTTATATTTCTGAGATACTCTGGGTCATCACATAGAGGGAAGCTGAACTCAGCAGGCAGTTCTTCGCTTTGCCCACTTATGATGAAGTTGATTGCTTAATGACTGCAACCAAGAGTGCTAGGATTGCAGTTGTTGACCAAATTAGTTATATGGCCATCTCACTTAATGTTTTGTTTAACAACTAGGATTCCAGTCCCAATTATAGTTGTAAATGGATTTTTGTCAGAAGTAATTGAAGATAGGGCTTAAGACTACTTTGATATTTCATGACCAGTGGATCTAAATCAACTAGATAAATAGTGGAATATGGAAGCCCAAGTTACTTAGATTTTAAACTTAAAATGCCATTACAAAGCTAGCATGGTGAAAACAGCTATCCTATATTTTAAAAGTCCAGCTGGGGATGCATTTTGGAAAGAAAAATTTATGTGGTATTATAGATAAACGTTTAGCCTTGCTTTTACATTAGATGAAAAAGGATCAATATTTGTGCTGAATGTGGATCATGATATCTATAAGAGGATTGGCTAATATACTCTTATGTATGAGAAAGGATCCTGATACTGAAAGAAAGCAATAAAATATCAAATTATCTCTCTATCTTTTTCCCGGTCTCTATGCTTGATTTTTTCCCCCACAGATAGGAAAATTACAATTGTAGAAAATATATAAAGGTGGTGGGTAGGTAGGTGGGTGGATAGGAAGAAGAATTCAGAATTAGAAAGATTTGTAATGCTCTGAAACCTTTTCTGTGGCCTCAACAAATGAGAATTCTATATTAATATTATTATAAATAATAATAAATAGAAGAAACAATAACATACTTCATTTCTATTCTACTAAGAAGGTTACAGTTGTATATCTTAGAGTTAGAATTGCTGGATATCATTGTTATTCAAATTAGTATTTTAGTGCTCTAATGTAATAAGCATATCTTTCTTTTATTTCAAGAGAGCGTTTCTCTAAGCACAAATAATATAGTATAATAACCCTGAATTATGAAACACATTCAACGTTAAGATTTTTCCTTGACATGTATTTTAATATCATACAAATGAGTTTGCAAAATTGTTATTTTACAGAAATACAGCTTATTTTATTTTATTTTGTAAAGAAAATGTGTAAGAAATAATAAAAGCAGGAATTTTTATGAAGAGAAACGCTGAACAGGAGTGAATTAAGTGAATAATAGGCCTGTGAGAACCAGGCATTGATTGACACAGATTCTTTATTCAATTTCTAATAAAATTGTTGAACTGGATTGATTCAATTCAGATTTCCAAAACCAGGACTGAAGAAGCTTTTTGGATGAGAAGTGAAATGTCTTCAAAGAAAAACCGGAAAATTTGAATTGCCTGTATTTGTACATTTCTGACAATATAGATGACAGTAATGCCTTTATTTTGTGAGTTGCCATGGGGCAAAATGAGTCAAGGGGATTGGATAGCCCATTCAGGAGCCACACTGCCTATTAATCCTTTGAAAGTTATTTGGGAATGTGTGGGAACATATACGAAACATTTCCCCCATCTTCAAAAATTGCTCTTGAATTTCTCAATATGCATGCATAACTTTGGGACACTTTCAGAAGCACTTTTGGTCAGTCTTGAAAAACTGCTTTAATGACACCTAAAGAGAGGGTTTGTAAGGCATTCCATACAATCTCTTTCAAAAATTTGCATACCTATCACACAGCATCTTTACAACTGACCCAAATTTGTATAATTTGGAGGATTCCAAGGAACAAATGGCAAGAAGTTCCTTTCTACTGATGCCAGTATGAGCAGCATAAGACACAATAGCCATGTTATTAAAATAGTATTAACATAATTGCAACCTGGATTAGGATTGCATACTGAATTTCTAAATTTGTCATCTAGTGTGCAACCAAAGGAACAGATAATATAACTGCTACTGTATTTACTCTGAACTGTATGCATATTGTTTGCTTTTGTTTTGATAATTCAAAGTACAGAAAGAAGGTTCCAAGGCATTCAAGTGAGATAGGTAGTATAGAAATATGATAAATAAATAAAAAAGTAGATATGGTCCACCTGAACAATTTTTGATACAGGAGATTTGTTCAGAAGTAGTGATGCATTTTCTTGAAAGAAGCCTGCAGGTGTCTACTACATGCTAGGATAAACCTGAACTTATTTTGGTCTTGGTGTTTATTGACCTGCATAACACTGGAAGCAAGGATTTACTTCTGACATTTTTTAACCACTAAAGGCCTTTCAGAGTTTGTGAAAATTATTGTCCTCGCTTTATGTAGCCTTCAAAAGGTGACTGATTTCTTAGTTTATAATGTTTTCCTTTTTTTTTTTTTTTTTAGCTCAGCTGAAATGTTATGTTCACTGTGTAAATACATATTAAACAAAGCTAGGAGTACTAGCTTGTCTCTCATAATAAATTAGAGTGGCAGTTCCTGCTGTGGTTGGGTGCTTAGCAACTAAAACTTGGTAGACTTATTTAGTTATATCAGAAACAAATATAAGCCACAGTGTTTTCATATATAATAATTTATTCATTTGACAAAGGATAGCACCTAGTACAGATTCTAATCATGTAATTTGTGTATCTAGATATCTATCTGATCCAAATTACCAAATAATATTGAGCATGCTGCAGAAAGGGAAAAAAACAACTAAAATTCATTAATGGACACCAAGAGTCTAGCAAAATACTGTAACAGTTTATCAGCACATAAATAGATGGATCTGTTTATATTTTTCTGTTTATATTTTTATAACAAATATGAACAGTTATTTCTTAAAAAGGATATCTCCTCACATTATTACATATGGCAGTGCATATATATTAGGAAATGCAAGATTATAAAAATTTCATAGAACATACAATTAACAAATTATGCTAAGTCTAATTTTCACTCAGACTTTGTTAATGCAATTTTTAAAAGCTAGCAGATGGTTTGTGCATTAGCCCACAATAAATTATAACACTTATAAAGACAGTTATGTACCAGGAATTGCAAAGAATCCAGGCTACAGATGACCCTTCTGATTTTTAATAATCTCTGTAATTGATGTACAGCCCCACCCCCCCCCAAAAAAACAACACAGATGTCTAATGTGGTTTCTTGATGAAGCACAAATCACTTCTATTTACTCAGGCAATGCTTCATGGTCCAGTTCGTTTCTTAATTAAAGACATCAAGATGCACACAAATGGCATTGAAAAGAATGTTTAGTGTGCTAGATGTTCAACTGGGGTTTTTAGATACTTTACTTGCTTCTCTAAACCCTGACTCATTTAGTATTTCACTTTAAAACATGACTAAAACACATTTAATCCCCATGTAACTAAAGACATCGTGGCTTCTCCTTAATTTGTTTTTCTTATCTGCTTAGAATATTAAACTATGTTATCAAATATTGGAAGTTATACATCAAGGATTTTTGTAAAAAGAACCAGTGGGATTATGGTTAGTTAATACTTAGCTGAAAAGAACGGAATAATATAAATATGATAATCCTTCAATATAGATTTATTTTGGAAAGCTAAGGTTTAACCTGGATATGGTTTAACCTGGACAATTCCATGGACAAATTGCCTTAATTTGGCCTTCTCAGCTAACAGCTTTGTTGCATTCTAAAAGATAAAAGATAAAAATAATAATAATAAAAAAATAAATAAAAAAAGATAAAAGATAAAAGATAAAAGATGTGTGTCATATCTTTGTATCATTTTGTTTCATGATAAAAAGATTGATTCCTAGGAGGGAGGAACAAATTTAGACAATATCATTTATGTATTATATTACTGAGATAAAACTAAGATTGGCTAGTTAAACAGTGAGGAGCTATAGTGTAAAAGCTGCATCCTGATAAAGAATGAGAGATAGAAGATAGCTCCTTTAAATTATGGAGTTTATGTTGATTGCCAAGGGTACCATTAATTTCAAAAAGACTTACTCAAATGATCCCAGATCACATAAATTCTCGCTTGAAGATATGATCAGTAAGAGGAAATTCACATACTTTGGGGTGTGATACAAGCAGATAATGAACTAGGAAAATATGCTTGGCAGGGAAGAAGAGAAAGGGAAGAAAATAAATGAACAGGACCACTAGAATGAATTTGGAAGAATTATGGATTCTTATTAGGAATGCTGTACTAATTAGCTGATCCCACCTCTACTCTGCTATTTTGAAATCCATATTATTGTACTTTTATTGTTTATTGTTTATTATTTCATTGCTTTATTATTGTGATTATATTTTTCTGTTTTACCATGCTAAATTTCCCAGAGTAGCCCCACTGTGAGATAGGCACCAAATAAATTTAACAAATAAAATAGATTGAAATAATGAGCATTTGTCCATAAGGTTGTCATGGTTCTGGCTTGACTCAATGGCATTTGAATAATTCATGTAGCTACAAAGATATTGCCTATTCATTCAGGTTTGTAACTGCTAATCCCCAGAAAATGATGAGAAAATATAATTTTATTAAAGGTAGGAATTATGAGATCATCAAGAATAATATTCAAAATAGATTTGATGGAGAATATAATGAATCCTATATGAATGAGAATGTTACAAAAATCAAAACCAGGTGTTAATTACTTTTCATAAAAACTTTTGTCATTTCCTCCCAATTATCTAGTGTGTAGGTTACTATTAGTTGATTTCCATAAGACCACTATAACTGTAAAGCAAGGAAAGCAATGGAACAAGTGTATGGGTTTCACTGACTTGGATGATCATAGACTGATATGTTCACTGATACTCAAGAATAGTTTAGACTCTTTGATATATTTTGCATATCCTCTTTTTATAACCTTAGTTTTCTCTGCATATGTTTGATTCTTCACAAAAAGAAGGCAAACACAGCCTTCATAGAATCAAATGTACATTAAAATTTAGAAGAATAAATTCTTTTAGTAACTGCAATTAATAGTAACAGCAATACCACTTAAACTTATATACCGCTTCATAGTGCTTTACAGCCCTCTCTAAGCAGTTTACAGAGTCAGTATATTGCCCCCAACAATCTGGGTCCTCCAATTAATGTACAATTTAACAACTTTATTTATAAAACTATGAAAGTCATTTTTACTTCTTTTGAATTTATTAAAGTGAAATCATTTATATGGGTCAAATATTTTCTCTTATTCCTAAAAACAATATGAAGATTTCCTTACTATCTGTTCTTTTTAATTGTTCGCCATTACTAGATTTTAATTTACAACCAATTTGCTAAAGTTGTAACTTTCAATTATAAAATAAAATTTATATTGGACAACACATGGAATATCCTATGGAACATATTAAAGAAATCATATTAAGGATATTTCATTAGTTATTTGTGACTAAATCAAACACAATGTAAAATAGGAAGCAAATTAATATACTCCAAATTAAGCAGGAAATATGACCTCATTTTGTATCACTTGAAAATTAAATAAATTCTATTCATGTTAAGGCTATTGATCAAATAAGACTATTTTAGATGTTCTGGGGTGCATACATTATATAAAAAACTATCATTAATATTTAATCTATTATTCTGAAATGGATTTTCACTTTTTTTCCAAATGTTTGAGAAATTAAATATTTTAATATATAATCCTTATTCCCTATCCTTCAAAACATTACTTATTTCCTAATGATTTTCCAGGATATTCTGAGCAGGCATTGTCTATCTCCCTCAGCTAACAAGAACCAAGAAAAACCTATGTATAATGTTTCTCAAATAAGGAGATATATTTAAACATATATGATAAATTAAAAAGTAAATGTTATGTGCACTAAATCAGTTCCTTAGAGTTGGCGTTAATATCAAACTACTTCTCTTAAACTTGAGATATTGATATGAATGCCTTTCAAGTCCAAAATATTTAAGTTCAAAATGCCGCATCTCTATTTTGCTGGAAATGGCTCTATATGTGTGAGGGATAGTAATACATTTCCAAATATTTTTTCTGTGAAACTCTGCAGCTTCATATTCAGGAGGAATGTTGGTGGCTTGTGAGAAGTAGAATCAAATCAAAATCCACAAAGTTGTACAAATTGACTTTTGAGCAACAAGAAAGCAGAATTTCTCAGGCAACGGCTACCAATTTCCAACAAGATGCTGGCACAAAATATTTATAAGAGATTTCTTTTAAAGGGATTCTCAGTTCTTAAGATCTGATGAACTACAACCAAAAGGGAGCGTGCAGTATATGAAATTCCTCAGTCTGATTTTTATCTCTCTCTCTAGATGTTAGCCAACACACAACCTCTAGGATTAGAGAAAGTATATTTATTACTAGATACAAAAGACAAATCAAGGTAATTATATCCCTTACTTCTGAATCTGCCACAGTGTGTAACTGGCACTATAGAAGAGGAGCACTGGACTTGTGGAATGTGGTGTAAAACAAGAAGGCTGTTCCATTTGTTAATAAATAACACAGCTAGACTGCATATTCAAATGGAGGCACTTTAAACCATTGGGTATCAATATAAGAGTGGAATATTCATACCTACAGCAGTTTAAAACTAGTGTTTCTTTTTCATGTTAACAGACATCCTACTTTGGCTTCTGGGCCTTGGGGCAAAGGGCTAGTGGACTATTAGCACGGAATGGGTCAACCCACTGTAGCCAAATTGCTGCAGCCAATTCACCATGGTCAACTCACCATGGCCAATTTGCCACGGCCAACTCACCATAGCCAACTTGCCACAAGATAACTTGCTGCTGGACAATTCAACAATTTAATTATTTAAAATAGTTAAAAAATATTTTATTTTTTGTCGTTCACACTTCATTTTGTCCCTCCTTTGACACCCTTTCTTTAATGATTCTATTCCTCTATTTCTTCAATATTAGTATAACTCTTGTTCAGCGGAAAGTTGTCACATGGCGAGTTAGCTGTGGTTAGTTAGACATGGTGAATTGGCTGTAGCAAATTGTCATAGATGCCTATTTGCACAGTCAGCGTTTCTGTTCCAAACAAAACCTCTTTTTAATCTCAGAGGAATTTTTCCACATGAAACAACAACCCCTATAACTTCCTGCCTTTACAGCAGTGGACTTAATGTTTAGTTCACGTTGACTATAAGCTAGTTGTCCTGTGATTGATCTGCTTTTTCACTTAACAGAGGATGAAAGATTGCTTCAACAAGCTAACTGTTCTTAAGCTGGTTTCCTGAGCAGTGTGCTGCTCACTTACCAAGCAGAAGCTGTGAACTAACAAGCTCCTCTTTCTGACCTTAATCGGTTGATAGATATTTCCTTTCTCCTCCCATGTGGTTCATGCCTCACTGTCAAATGACATTATAAGGGAAATTGCTTGTGCTACTGTGCACTATTCTATGGGCTTTCTCCATTGTTCACCTAAATGTCCCTTTCTTCTTCTTTAGAAGCTAACTAGTTCTGCATCTAGTTGCAGAATTTAATATATTTAACAGAATTTAACAGAATAACAGGGTTGGAAGGGAGGTCTTCTACTCTAACCCCTGGCTAAAGCAGGAAAACCTACACTACATCTGACAAATGGTTAGCGAATCTCTTTTTAAAAACCTCCACAACTTCTGGAGGAAAGTCCCATTTCACTGATTAATTGTTCTAGCTGCCAGGAAATTTCTCCTTAGTCCTAGGATTCCTTCTGGTTGCTTTTCCCTAGACCAGAGTGAGCAGTCCAAGGGATGGAAGGAAGAGTGAAGGGGTTCTAAGATCTGACCCTAAAGGCAACCCTCTTGTAGGCAGATGTCATGAAATTTCCTGCTTGCCCATTTGACTCGTGGTAAATACTGCATTTTCATTAATAAGCCCTAGTTCAGAGGTCTCAACTTTAAGACTTGTGGGCTTCAACTCCCAGAATTCCTTAGCCAGTTTTGTTGGCTGAGGAATTCTGGGAGTTGGTCAACAAGTCTTAAAGTTGCCAAGTTTGGGACCGCTGCCCTAATTAGTTGTAATTATACTGACAACTTTTCTTGGGTTCACCTTTTCCAAAATCCAATCTGCAAATTCTAAATTTGGAGGGTGGATTTCAAAATTGCAGCTGTACTAGTCATGATGTAGTAGTGACATATTTTCAGTTCTATCAAGAAATAAAACATTTTTAGAAGTTCTGACTTACTGTCCTGGAGCGGATTTCTTTGGCGTAGAGAGGTTTCAAGAACTCCGAATCTCCTTCTAGCTTTAAACCTTTTTCTGTAATCCTTAGATTTCCCATTCCATCCTGAAATATAGAAAGGAGTATGATTGCTATGATTTTATAAAATCGACATTGCAAAAAGAAAAAGAAAATCTTAGAGAAAACACATAAGCGTTGCTATTCAATCATTCTTCTGGCATAGGTTTTGTAAAAAAATTGTGTTTCGAACAAGCTAAAATTCATTTCTCCAAATGAGACCCTGATTCAGGGGAACGATGTCATCTGGGAGAGAAACTATAAAAACCAAGTATTCCGCACCTGAATGACTCTCTTTCTGTCTGCACAACTCATTTTTTTTTGTTTATTAATAACCTCATTTTGCCCAAACAACCTTACAAATATCCTATATATTTAAATATGGTCATCAGAATTCTAAAATAAAAAAGAAATAAAAATAATATTCAAGTGCCGAAAAGCAATTTACCAGAATGAATGTTTTTATATCCCCGCTCCCCAAAATCTGTAGCTTTTCATTTTATTTTGTAAAATTTAGCACAGGGCTGAACATCATTCTTTTGTGGATGGCTATATCTCTTTAGAACTCTATAGATGACCACATGTAAATGAACGTTAAGGCCATTGCTGTTTTTTCTTTTGCATCCTTCTTCTTTTATCTCCTTTCACATGATTAAGAATGAATTGCTATTGACAAAGATCTGAACTGATAGTCTACAGAAAGTTCTGAAGCTAGGCTGAGGACTCATCCTTTCTCTAGACATTAAATTCAATAGTGAAGCAGGTTATCAAGAATCTTGTCATCTTCCATACCAAGCACTGATAAAAACAATTCTTATGGTTTAACTGTGGATTCTGTTTCTAAGGATCCTGTCAACAACTCCAGTATCCAGAATTTTCAAAACAAAGTTTATAGATGCATATGCATACATTGGCCAATGCATATTAGGCCTCTGCTTTGTGAACTTGTCAGTCTGCTTCTGGATCCAATTCAATGTGCTGGTTTCTGGCATGGGATTGGGCTATTTGAAGGACTGCTTTTTCCTGTTTATATCAGCTTGGACCACCAGGTCTCTCACAGAAGGCATGCTGCAGTTATCTTTGGCTAGGAATCAACATTTGCTGGGTCCAGGAGATATGCCGTCTTTGCTATGGTATCCACCTTATGGAATATTCATCCCCCTGAATTTAGATTTGTTCCGTAGCTTTTGATATTCTGAAATATGTCCATGAGGCTCCCATGGAACTAGATACTGATCAAGAGTCCATTGCGAAGGAGCCATTTTTATTTCCTTCAAGTATGGGATTTCCAGGGTTTTTTAAAAGGATATTTATTATGATGATCTTTTATATTTATATTTGCTATTTCTATATATTTGGGGTTTTTATCTATTGTTGTGCACTTCCACAAATGAGATGGGTGGCTGTATCAATTCCATAAATAAACAAATAAATAAAGCTGACAGGCAGGACCCAAACAGTAAGAAGTAGTATTGCCGCTCCTTCAGTTTAATTGTTGGGTATGTGAGAAGTGTTAATTAAAGTATCCATTTTATGACTCAAATCTCATGTTGAAAGGGATGTCTTTGAAGTAAGGAAATGCAGTGCCAAGCACCAATTAAAATGTTGACTGATCTTGGAATGCCTTTGAAGCGCTGGGAACTATCACACTCTCTTGGAATGTTTTTGAAATGCCAGATACCGGTTATGTTGATGTATGTTATCTGTTAAGGAAGTGCCTGTTGTATAAGGTAATAAAATGTAACGTGTATCCTGAAAGATAGATTGTAAATCAAGCCATTTGCATACTGGGGGGGGTAGTTTTAGGGTATAAGAGTAGAGCAAAAGCTATGTTTTACGTTCCTCCCAGCTGGCTAGGGTGGAACCCATCTGCAGATGTATATCCAATAAAGCCTTTTTCCTTGGATCAATTTTGAATCCTGGTGGTCTTTTCAGCTGCCATCTCACAATTTGGGGGCTCGTCCGGGATCCTCGACGGTGGTCGACTGGAAAGCGGGGACCAGGTAAGAGAGTGGCCACAACCTCCCATTGAGAGGTACCTCTCCCCGAATTCAGTCAGACCCCCGAGGTGACTGGGAATCCAGACGGTCCTTGGAAAAAGAACTAAGACGAAATGCCAGCTGAGAGTTTGTGAGATCGATCTGAGTTGGGGACGCCCACACATCCTTTGACTGAATGTGGAGAGTCCAGGAGTGATCAGATCAGGTAAACTTTGTTCCTTTCATTTGTAGCCAAAAGAGAGAGGTCCTTAAACTCTCTGGGAGAATCCAGCGCCTGCTGGAGGACTGGGACTAGGAGTCTGGAAGAAAGAGGTCCTTAAACTCTCTGGGAGAATCCAGCGTCTGCTGGAGGACTGGACTGGTGAATCAAGGCTCTGGGAGTCTGGAAGAGTAGAGATGGGAAAGGGACAGAGCAAGGGTCTGGGAGACCAGGAAGAAACCTGTCTGGGACAGGGAAAATCTGACAATGGCAGAAAACCTATTCCGGTAGATTCGCCCCTGGGACAGCTACTTCAACAGTGGTTCTCCCTGAATCTAAAGGAATTCACCAAACGTCTCGAAAAGAAAAACATGATTTATCTTTGTCGAGACCGATGGCCAAAATACCCTTTGATTGATCCTAAATTTCCATACCACTGGAGTCCTGAGGGGGAAACCAGTACCTATTGGATGACCAAATTGCGAGACTATAATCTCCAACACAAAATGACCACTCAAAATGCATACATAGATGTATGGTTTCATGTGAAATTTGAAGGTCCCGTCCCTCCAATCGAGGGCCAATATATGTCCAAACAAAAAGACAATGAGAGTGAGACGGACGATTGGCTGCAGAGTCCGCCGCCTTCAAATCCTAATTTGAATAATGCACCCACCAATGTTCCTATGGCACCGCCGCCATTGCCGGTGGCACAACCCCCTCCTCAGCCGCCTCTCTATCCGTGGCTAAAAAAAGAAGCGGAACAATTGCAGAAAGATATTGAGAATCTTCCATTCAAAGACAAACCAGAAGTAGATGCTTTCCCCTTAAGGGAAATGCCCAATGGGGTTAATGCTGCAGGCAACCCCGTCACAGTCTTTGTGGCTGTCCCCATAAAACCCGCCGAGTTGCGAGAATTGAAAAAGACTCTTCCAAAACTTCATGAGAATGCTCATGAGGTGGCCGAACAGTTAGATCTGTGGTTGGGACCGAATGATTACACTTATCAGGAGTTGATGTACATCTTGGGGCACCTATTTACTCCTGAGGAGCGTAATCTCATTCGGACTTCAGCTTGGAGAGCATGGAATGCAAAAGTGGATGGGCAACAAGGGGCGGTGGCGGGAGATCAAAAATTCCCCATAGCAGTTCCAAATTGGGATCCAAACACTGCGGCTGGCAGAGCAAGTATGAGGGATATGAGAACAATGATCATGGAGGGGATAAAATTGGCAGTCCCACAAGGGAAAAATTTAACTAAAGCCTTTGAAGTAAACCAAGGCAAAGATGAATCCCCTGGAGATTATTGTACCAGACTCCGAGAAAGTCTAGTTAAGTACTCAGGAGTAGACCCTAACGCACCTGCTTTTGAAGCCATGCTGAAAATGCAATTTGTGACTGGAGCCTGGCCAGATATCCAAAAGAAAATTCAGAAAATGAATAATTGGGGAGCTGTGGGAATGGTTGATCTCCTGAAGGCAGCCCAACAAGTTTTTGTGAACAGAGACACTGTAAAAACCAGACAGAAGTCACAAATGATGGTTGCAGCTGTACAGGCTGCAGCGAAGAATGAAGGAAAGAAGAGTGGGAATTTTGGGAAGGGTCCAATTGGAGAAAGGAGAGAGAATTTTGGGGGATACAATCAGGGAAATTTTCGGGGCAGAGGAAGAGGTTCCAGAGGAAGAGGCATGGGAATGAGACAGCCTGGAATGGATAGGAGCTGCTTCAAGTGTGGGAAGGAGCACTCGGGAAGGAGGCTGGACGCATTACAGCAGAGTCAAGAAGGCACCGGAACCTGAGAAACCTTGGAAGGCCATTCCAGTGGATGGTCAGCCGTTGAAGTTAACTCTGAAGCGGTAACATGCAGCTGATCTGCCTAGTGACTATTTACTTACTCATGAGCAGGATAGGAGAAGAGACTGAGATAAAGACAAAAGCTAAGACTGAGGGACAATGTGATCAATGCATAAAAACAACAAAAACAGGGACACAAGTGACAAAGACTCTAATTTTCCATACTCAACTGAGTTGCAGGAAAAGAGACTCCGGGACTTGTATCTACAATGGGACATCTTACTCCATTTGTAAGGATGGAGGGAATGTCAGATGTTATGACCCGAAGGGTCCCACACATAGGTACACTATAAAGATTCAGGCCGGGGACAAGGTAATGGTGAACCATGACTTCTATAATCCCAAGGTGTCACAGTCAGTAAGCTTTGATGCCTGCAAGGCAATGGATGAGGGAGATAATGGGTGTGGGTCTGTGGAATGGAGGAGAACATATGCAAAAAATGAAAAATATATTTGTGCTAGGCAAAAGGGGTTTGACTGTAGTGATGGCACCTTCTGTACCAGGCTGCTCTGGCAGAAATGTATTACTTTTCAATCAATGGGGCTAACAGTACGCCCAGAGGTCATCACAAGTGTATTAGAAAGTGCGAGGATGTTGTATATGAATAGGCTGAGGGTACCCGATGCCAATTGCCCTCGTCATAAGTGTAATCCCATTAATCTTACATTCCCGATCCCTGAAAATTGGCTGAAACCCCAATCCTGGAAAGGATATCAAGATGAATATGGCTTAGGGATAGACGGGACAGGAGCCAACCCATCTGTGAAACTCAAGATTCAGGTGATCAAACATAGTCTGAATCCTATCAAAAACTCTCTGTTCTACTCTTATTATCAGGAGTTTCAAAAATTACAAGATGTAGTCTTGCCCCCAAAAGCTCAAAATATGTTCCTGGCCCTAGCTGAAACTATTGCTAAAGAATTGATGGTTAAGAACTGTTTTGTGTGTGGTGGAACCAACATGGGAGAGCAGTGACCATGGGAGGCTCAAGAGGTTAATTATACCTATGTAGCAGAGAGCCAGGCCAATTATACCTTTAAGCAAAAGGGAGAAGAAATATGGGCTATTATCACTAATCTAGTAGGAAATGTATGCTACCAGAGGAACCAAACCACAGATCGAACCATCAATGTAGGGTCTCTGTGGTGTCTAGGGGTATGGGAGAACCAGGCTTGGTGGTCCGGGGGGAACATCTCTGAACCAGCAAGGTCCTTAGAAAGTGTAAGTAAAATGGATTTTCTGAAAACACCTGAGGAACAGAAACCCTGGACAACCCCTGATGGGCTGTATTGGATTTGCGGCAGGTATGCGTATAATATCCTCCCCACAAAGTGGTATGGGTCATGCGTTCTAGGAGCAATAAGACCGAGTTTCTTCTTATTACCTCTCAAGCAACGACAGGTATTAGGAGTGCCAGTGTACGAAGAAATAGGGAACATTAGGGAGAAACGAGGGACAAAGGACATTCATAAAGGGGTCTGGAAGGACGCTGAGTGGCCGCCGGAGAGAATAATTTATTATTATGGACCGGCCATGTGGGTGGAGGACGGGACTTATGGATATCGAACTCCGATTTACTTATTAAATCGCTTAATTCGCTTGCAGGCTGTAGTAGAAATAATCACAAATGAAACTATATTGGCTATGACGCATCTAGCTAAAGAAAGTGCACGCTCAAGAACATATATAATGCAAAATCGCTTGGCTCTGGATTATTTGCTTGCTAAGGAGGGAGGAGTATGTGGGAAATTTAATCTAACAAACTGCTGCATCGAAATTGATGAGAGTGGAAAGGTGATCCAGGAGATAGCAGACCGAATGGTAAAAGTAGCCCATGTACCGGTCCAGACTTGGGAAGGATTCAACATGGGGAACTTGTTTGGATCCTGGTTTCCTAAGCTCCCAGGATTACAAGCCATAGCAGCACTCATTGGTATCATTGCAGTGGGATGTGTAATACTACCATGTGTTCTTCCTATATTCATCCGCACGATAACTAGCACTCTCTCCCTGATAGCCAAGAGGGAGGTTGCTGAACAAATGATGGTATTAAGACAACAATATGACCCATTGGAGCACCTAGAGGAATCTCCTGAAGAAGGATGGAAGACAGCAGACTTATTACTAATTGAGTTTGAGTCAAAGATGGAACAAGAACAGGGGGGATTGTGAGAAGTGTTAATTAAAGTATCCATTTTATGACTCAAATCTCATGTTGAAAGGGATGTCTTTGAAGTAAGGAAATGCAGTGCCAAGCACCAATTAAAATGTTGACCGATCTTGGAATGCCTTTGAAGCGCTGGGAACTATCACACTCTCTTGGAATGTTTTTGAAATGCCAGATACCGGTTATGTTGATGTATGTTATCTGTTAAGGAAGTGCCTGTTGTATAAGGTAATAAAATGTAACTTTTATCCTGAAAGATAGATTGTAAATCAAGGCATTTGCATACTTGGGGGGGGGTAGTTTTAGGGTATAAGAGTAGAGCAAAAGCTATGTTTTACGTTCCTCCCAGCTGGCTAGGGTGGAACCCATCTGCAGATGTATATCCAATAAAGCCTTTTTCCTTGGATCAACTTTGAATCCTGGTGGTCTTTTCAGCTGCCATCTCACAGGTATGAACTGGTTTAAAGGTTCTTGGTGTTAGAAAGAGTGGTGAAGTATCAGCGGATCTAGGTCTGTCAGTCAATTTTTACTTTGGTTATAGATCGGTATAAAATATATGGAATTACAACCATTCAAAGAATAAGGATTTAATATATTAAATTAGATATTAATTACAAAGTTATAGGGATTATTAACAGAGACCATTAAAACTGTAACTCTAAATTATGAATTAAATGATAATACTTGTATTTGCTATTGAAATTATTTACTCATATCGCACTTTTATTGTTTTTATAAATAATTCAAGGTGGCAGACATACCTAATATTCCTTCTTCCTCCTATTTTCCCCAGAAAAATAACCCTGTGAGGTGATTTGGCCTGAGAATGCATGTTAAAATTAGAAAGACCAAGATTTGGTAATGCAATATAAAAAATAAAACAGAAAAACAAAACAGAGTAGAAATGTCAGACAAAACAATCTAGCCTATACAGTCATCTTCTCAGAGATTTTATTATAAATTTAGTGTGAATTTATTATGCTATATGAAGTTATAGGTATTAGCATTTAAGATACAAAATAATATCAACCTTACAGCCACAACACTATAAAGCTTTAACATTAAGGTTTAATTGCACAAATGGTATTTGTTGACATTATTGACTATTAAGACTATCAGAGCAATACATTATAACAGAATAGCACAATATGAATAAAATAAAACACTTAAAGTAGTTAGCCAAACAATGTAGAATGTTTAGTATAATAAACTAAGCATTTACATTGCTACCATAAAACTGTATATAATATTTGATGTATTTAATGTGATCCAAGATGAAACATGTGGAACACCAAAAGAAAGATGAATGGACACAAACAGCAAGCAGTGAAATGGGAAAAGAAATCTCAGGATTGGGATATATAAATATATCCAAGGTAATGCAGCAGCCTTTTCTCGTAACATTAAAGAGTTTGAGGAGTCTGACCAGTACACCCCACTAGAATAACCAATGGTATTTCAAATCCAAGCATGCTTACAGTATTGTGTGCAAGCTAGGATTGCTGAAAGCTAACTTGCAAGACAATGGTTTACTCTTCAGAGCAACTTTAAGGTGCTGGCTGGGGTATTCTTGGAGTTGAAATCTCTACATCTTAAAAGTCACTAAGGCTGAGAAATACTGATCTAGAGAAGACATTCAATGCAATTCTACAGTATAGATCAGTGGGCCTCTGTGGTTTCGCATGCTCCCTGAATCCTGTGGATGGGGCTTCACTTGTTTACATGGCTAAGTTTCTGGCATGCCATGCCTTGATCCCAGTCCACCAACCTGGAGTTGAGGATCCCTGGTCTACATGATTCTTTCTTTGGTTTTTTCATCTTATATGCCAAATATGCCAGATTCACTCATAACTTTCTTTAAGCTAGTTAGAGTACTTTGAAATGACCCCAGAAATCACATTACTTCATTCTAATAAAAGAAAGATAAAAAACGAAATACTGGAAATAAAACCAGTAAACTAAGAATAAAACATTTTATCTTGCCAAACACAGAAAAAGAAAAGGAAAATACTGCATTAATCCATTTCATCCATACTCACCGTAGAAATAAAAATGCATAGAGTAATAACTAGGCTGAAATTGAAGACCTCATTTTAAAGAAAGAATTCTCTTTTGGGAATTAAAAGCTCCAAGTTTACTTTGTATGTCTGTCCAGGCTATATTACAGAAAGTACAGATTTTTACTAAACGGGAAATATTTATATGATGCATAAAAAGGATTTTTTCACATACAAGTGAACATGTCTTACCTATTCAATAAAGAAATAATATTGGTTTAAAGAGATTAAGTAGATCCATAAGATCAAGTTTTTTTTCCAAAAACAAATCAAGTTTTTGCCATTTGAGATCAAAAAGAGAAAGAGACCAGACCAGTTCAGGAATCACGATAGCTTTTACCACTTCCATTATGTCTTACTTACTCACATGTCATTTATCCTAAGATTATGCACTCTAAATTTATGTAAAGATGGACAAACTACAACCATGGATTGCATATAGCCTCTAATACCCATTTAGATTATTTTCCCTTTGCATATTTTATCTTTTCATGATTATAGAAGGAATATGACCCAGCAGTACAATGTAGCAAACAAGTTAAATAAAATGTAAACCACATCAAGAGAAGTATAATTTCCATATTATTATTAGTGTTTTTCTTATTTATATTTAGATTTATTATACAGGTAGTCCTCAAAAATGCTTATGATAACAGGAAACTTTTGTTCTCACTTCATAAATATTGCTTTTTTATGTTCAGTGATCAGATCTTAAATTACTAGTATATATTGTCCCTTTCTTTTTATTTGAAATCTGGGTTTGAGATACAGGAGGAAAAATAACATTGTTAATTTTAGGATTTTCAGAGATACATGGTCAGTAGGGAACTAGGAGGCAGCTTTTGGGAAAAGACAGGCAGGTCTCTTCAGCTTACAGGAGAATTACCTTGAAGTTTATGGAAAGACAGGGAGAACAATGTGAAGAACAAGAAACTAGACTGGGAGGAACTTCCGGTTTGTCGGCTTCGCCAGCGACAGGGATTCGCGATCCTGCGCGATCCCTGCGGCGCTAGCCGTCTTTGTGCCTCCGATCCTGATGGATCTGGAGGCTAAGGCTGCCCCGCAGAGGCAGCCGAAGATAGGGGGAGCTGGTGAGGGGTTTGGGGGTGTTGCAGACCCCCTCTCCAGCCAGCAAAACCCCTTTTCTCAAGGCGGTCGAGCGGCGGTCTGTAATGGCCGCCACAAAGAAGCCGGCAGCTGGGTAAGACTGAGCAGGAGGAAGAGAGGAGAAAGTTTCAGAGAAAGTTTTTTGGCTGACCCAGGATTTTAAGAGACGTCTAATCCTGAAAAATATGACTTCTTGAACGATACTTTGTTTCCAGAGGAGAATTTCAAGCGGCAAAATTGAGGTGCTGAAATGGAAAGTTTACTCCCCTTCCCTATGGAATCAACAAATGGCCATTGAGAAACCTGTTGTTTTTTATAAAGGGTAAAAACTTGGCTTCTTGTTATAAGTGGGAAGGGAGAGGACAAAAAAATATTAAGATCTTGCTGGAGGAGATGCCTTGAAGATCTTGAGACTAGAAATTAATTGCAACAAGGCTTTAAAATACAGACTGGGCTTTTTTTCTTTTCCTTTTTACTGATACCACCCCAGGAAGAGAAAGTGAGAACTTTGTGCTTTGTCTGGACTGATTGATGTCTCTGGGACTTTGGGGAATTGTTTTAACTTTTGAAACATCTTGGTTGCTTTAAGAAGAAGAACAAAGAAAAGATTTACAATGGTTTTACCTGTTGATGAACTTAGAAAGGAATATGGAGAAAGAAAGAAAGAAAGAAAGAAAGGACGCTGTGAAAGAAGCCTTCCTTTTTTTAGAAATGGCGCTTGCTATTTATCAGCAAACACAACAACAGATGGAGGAAATAGAAGAAGAAGAAGAAGAAGAAGAAGAAGAAGAAGAAGAAGAAGAAGAAGAAGAAGAAGAAGAAGAAGAAGAAGAAGAAGAAGAAGAAGAAGAAGAAGAATAAGAAGGAGAAGACGCCATCTTCAATGAATCTAAAAATTTAATTAAGAGAGAAAAGAGAAAGAAAGGAAGGAAAATGAAGGACTTAAGACTTAAAAAAACACTTAAGAAAGAGAAAAATAAGATGCAAAATCAACTCAATGTTACTAAGCAAAAGCAAAAAGGAATACAACAGAGAGGGGAAGCTAAAAAGGCGGACGTTAGTAGAGGGGAGGGTAAAAAGGCCAGGTGGGATAAGAAAGGAAGGGAAAAGGGAGGAAAAAGCCACAAAGGTATGAAACAAGATGGGAAAAAAGGAATTTTTTTTAGGGATGAAGGGTAATGTATAATTTCTTTAAAAAAGAAGATTCTGCAAGGTACATAAGATGGTATTGTAGTACTTGTATTAGAAATAGAAAACTAGAATGTTATAAGAATTAATAAAAGACCAAAATATTGAAATGTTTAGTAGTGACAGATTTTAAAATTTAACAAAATATTAAAAGGAATGTTTAAAATACTGAGTTTAATTAAAAAGTTTAATTGACTATTGTTTTGATTTTACTATAAACTCATTATTGTAGCACTTGTCCTTTGAAATAGACAATTGGAATGTTATAAGATTTAACATTTAGATTTATTATTTAATTATATTAATTATTATGGACTTATTATTTTTTTTTCTCTTTTTAAAGGTTAGCAGGTAGAATGTACTAAGCAGAATCAGATTGGGTACTAGGCGTTATTTTAAATATTAATTTAGGGGGAGGATAGAAAGGCATCATACTCTGATTAGTGATTTCAGGAGAAATCCTTTCTTTTTCTTACTGTAGGGAATGAGATAAATGGATAATTTGGAAAGAATGGACAAAAAATACAAATACAATGATTTAAATTAAAATGAATGAAATAAAATAGAAATAAGAAGCGTGAAAAGCGGGAGAAGTTATATAGAAGATATAGAATGGTAAATAAGATAGGTAATGGTATATAAGATGAGCACGAATTTAATTGAAGTCCATACAAAGAGAGGTAATCTGGGGCCAAACTACTTTCTTAAAAGAAGTTTTATATTTTTGTGTTTTGTGTGTTCATGTTTTGTTTGAGAATTAATAAAACTTCGGAGAAATGTTGGATGAGAATAATGGTAATCAAATCAGAGAGAAATGTAGATGATGATTATAAACTTGATAAATATAGAAAATAATAATAATAATAATGAAATTGAATACGAAAAGAGAAATAATGAAAAATTTGTTAAGAGATATCTATATGTGCATATTGAAATGGTGTAAAACAGAATTATGTTGTATAAAATAATATTTTACTTGACTTGTAAAATTAATAATAGAAAGAGGTTTTATGTATTCAATGGTTAATGATGGTTTGTTTGTCTTTAAAATCAATAAAATTTGTTTCAAAAAAAAAAAAAAAAGAAACTAGACTGGGAGGAGGAAGAGAAAGAGGTTGTTGCAAAAGTTATATAAAATCCTGAATGAGAGTGTGGCAGAGGAGAAAAGGAAGCAAGGGAAAGAGAAAGAAAATGCATTTAGAAACAGCAGGGTAGAGATCTGCTCTTTGGCTTTTAAGAGAACTATTTGCAAGCAAGAGAAAATTATGACACTTTGGAGAAAGTATCAGAAAAACAGTGGGCAACAAAGTCAGGTGCAGTATGAGGCCTAAACAACTTTACATGGGAGAAGAAGCAGTTTGTGGGTCTAAGCCAGGAGAAGGAAGACCACAGGAAAAAGGTGTGACTTTCAGTGTTTCTTTCCTCTTCTTCTCTTGGCAGACACAAGTAGAATAAATACATTTTGGAAGGTGGAAGAAAGCTGCTTTTATTAATTGTTCATTCAATCATTCAACATAGTTTAAACTTTAAAGTTTCTATTGTACCTGTGCATACTATTAATACTTCTGTACACAGTTCCTAATGATACAAGAAAATGCTATTAAAGGTTCACAATAAGAGGTGTGTGAAATTCTTTTTATTGGATACCCCAACAAAGAAGGAAGACCCTTGTCCTTCCCTTCCTCCTCCCTCAATACTGTGAGCAGGTTTAGTAGCAGACATGAAGAGAAAAAGAGTTGAAAGATACCCTGCTTTGGATTTTTTTGGGGAGGGAAAATGAAGTGTTAATCTTGGGACTGGTTTCAGGAGTACAATAGAGACTGTATGTTATTTTATATTCTTAGCTATCCTGATCCTGAGCTATCTTAAAATGTTCTCAGTCTAGCATTGTTTTAGCCTCTCAGCTCTGGGAACCTAAGCTAGGTTAATTCCTAAAACTGTGCAGTTTATTCCTAAAATTCAGTGGAAAAAATACTTTCCAACAAACAGAAAAAGTTGAATCCAAGTCATTGCAGAAGACTGAAATAAGATGGCTTTTTCTAGAGGTGGTTTAACTATATATTTTCAACATGGAATAAAACTTCTATTAAAATCTAAAGCAAACATAATATGTTAGAATTACACATAATTCTTTCCTTGCAATTTATATGCACTACACTAAAACAGTAATTATAGCCATCACATACTCTATAAACCTAAGTGTTATGTCTGGGAACGTGGGCGCAAGAACGGAGACGAGGCATCGAAATAGTGACTCCAACTCTTTATTAGTGACTTCAGAACAGAGTGAAAAGACTTGGGCAGCAACAGCTCCTTTTATAGAGTTGGCTGCTGTCACAACACCCAATGGTTTGAGTTTGCTGCGCTGGGAGCGTCCAATCAGCGGCGACCCGCTGTCAGCCAATCAGATCAGCCAAAAATGGCCAATCACGATCCGCTATCAGCGGGCCAATCAGAAGTGCAGGTCTACAAACCTGTCGTGGAAGGAAAACTATTAGAATTGCAAGCCAACGAGCTTGCTTAGTTCGGAACACCCCTCCCCCCTAGGTTCCGTCTCAAGGGTGGGGTGATGTATTCTCGCAGGTAGGCAGGTCATCTCACCTGTCTACCTGATCTGCGTTGCTCTACCAGTCTTTGCCCGGACTCTGGTTCCGGTGGGCTGTTCGTTGAACTCGGTGGCAATGAGGATCTGGCTTCTCCGCTGGGTGACTCGGGGTTGTCATCTCTACTCCCGTCAAGGCTGTCATCCGGATTCTCTGGGTTTGCCGACGCCACAGTGCTGCTTCGTGGAGAGACGACCATCTGCCCCGGCTCATCTTCGGGAGGTGAATATCCTAGGTTTGGTTGCGCTGATTGCTGGGTTTCGAGTACTGGGTCGGACACTAGTTCTTTTCCGGCCCCCTTGATTTCCCTCCCCCCCCACGTTTGAAGTTCAGGGCTTGTGACGGGGTTAGGTGCCAGTCTGGAGCATAGTTGGTCGATATGGCGCTTCCACAGTTTCCCATCAGCAGTTTGTAAACGGTAGGAACGGGGCCCCGTAAGTTGAGTTATGGTAGCGGGGACCCACAATGGGTCACTGGAAAAGTTTTTTGCAAAAACTGGGTCGCCTACCTTGAACGTGCGATACTTGCTGCTGGAACCCCGGGGCTTTTCCGGCGTATAGGCAGGGTGTAGGCGGTCAAGGTGTGATCGAAGTTTCCTGCCCATCAGGAGTTCGGCTGGGGTTTTGTTCGTGGTGCTGTTTGGGGTAATATGTTGGAGGAGAAGCATCCTGGTCACCTTGTCGTGGATGTTCCCTTGCTCCATCTTGTGTAAGGTTTTCTTTGTGAATTGGACCATTCGTTCAGCTCTGCCGTTGGCCGCAGGGTGAGCCGGCGATGTTAAAGCGTGGCGTATCCCCCAGTCTGCTAGGTACTGTTCAAATGCCAAGGCAGTGAATTGGGGGCCATTGTCTGAGACCAAGACATCAGGCAAGCCGTGTGTAGCAAATAGTCTGTTCAGCTTTTTAATGACTGCCTCTGTGTTGGTGCTCTTCATTTTGTGGACCTCAAGCCAGTTAGAGTAGGCATCCACAGTTATGAAAAATGTATGACCCTTGGTGGGTCCTGCAAAATCGATGTGGATACGTGACCAGGGACCCCGGGGTGCTTCCCATTCTGTCGGTGGTGCTTTTGGTGGAGCGGAGTGAGTTTCCTGGCACTTGTTGCAGGTTGCCATCCAGGTTTCTATTTGTTTATCTATACCTGGCCACCAAGCGTAGCTCCGTGCCAGTGCCTTCATTCGCACGATGCCCGGATGTCCATCATGCAATAGTTTTAGAACCTTATGTTGTAATCTCTCTGGGATGATGACTCTGTCTCCCCATAGGACACATCCTTTTTGGGAGAACAGTTCTGTCTGCCTGTGTTTGAAAGGCTTAAAGGTGTCGTTGGGTTGGTTGTCAGGCCAACCTCTTTCCACCCAGCTGAGGACTCGTGACAAACAAGGGTCCTTCCTTGTTTCCGAGGCGATGTCTTGTGCAGTCAGCGGTTGTGAAGGAAGTGTCTCGATTTGTAGTGTAGATAAGGTTGGAGCTGGGTCATCTAGGACTTCTGGTAATGGAGAGCGGCTCAAAGCGTCTGCGTGGGGGATGGCTTTTCCCGGTCGGTGTAGCAGTTGGTAATCGTATGCGGCTAGAAACTCTGACCAGCGTGTCATTCTTGGCGATAAGATGTGGGGAGTCGGTTTATTTCCCGCCAAAATGCCAAGTAATGGTTTGTGGTCGGTGATTATAGAAAAGGATCTTCCATATACATACTCATGGAATCGTTTGATCGCAGACACAATAGCGAGAGCCTCTTTATCAAGTTGGCTATAGTTTCTCTCAGTTTTAGATAAAGTAATTGAAAAAAATGCAATAGGTGCCTCAGTACCGTTTGGCAGGACGTGGCTCAGGATGGCTCCTACTCCAAACGGTGAGGCGTCACAGGTGACAGTTAAGGGTAAAGTCTCGTTATATTGTATCAATACAGCATCTGATGTTAAAAGGTCTTTTACTTGCTGAAAGGCTTGCTCTTCTCGATGTCCCCAGTCCCAGGAAGCCTTCTTGTCGAGGAGCCGATGCAGGGGTTCAGCAACAGTCGCCTTCTGGGGTAGAAAGATGTTATAAAAGTTAATGAGTCTCAGGAAGGCTTGGAGATCTGTTTTGTTTTTAGGTCTCGGGGCATTTTTTTATTGCAGCCAATTTTTTTTCAGTAGGGTGAATTCCCTGTTTGTCAAGAAGGTACCCAAGGAATTCAACCCTCTCAGTACACAGTTGACACTTGTCCTTCTTGACCTTCAGGCCAGCGTCTTTGAATTTTTGGAGGACCAATCGTAGTGGTTTTTCTAGTAGGCTTCTAGTGGGGGCGGCTATTAAGACATCATCGAAGTATGGTACGACCCCTTTTATGCCTTGTAGCAATCTTTCCATCAGACTTTGGAAGATGCCCGGTGCTACACTCACTCCGAATTGGAGTTTATTACACTTGAATGCGCCTCTGTGCATGACTATAGTTTGTGCTTCTGCAGTCTCTGCATCTACGGGCAACTGCTGGTACGCCTGGGCTAAGTCCAATTTTGCGAATATTTTTCCGCCCCCAAGGGAGTGAAGAAGGTGTTGGACCACAGGCACGGGGTAAGCGCTCTGCTGAAGCGCGTGATTTAGGGTGGCCTTGTAATCCCCACAAATTCTCAAAGATCCGTCAGGCTTTATGGGGGTTACAATTGGGGTCTCCCATCGGGCGTGGTCAATCGGTTCCAACACGCCCTGGGCTATTAATTTGTCCAATTGTTCATCAATCTTTGGTTTAAGTGCAAAGGGCACTCGACGAGGCTTAAGGCGAATGGGCGCAATATCGGGGCTGAGATTAAACGATATGGGGGACCCCTTGTACTTGCCTAGCTTCTCGGTAAAAACGTCCTGGAATTCCTGGACGAGGGCAGCTTCCCAGTCATCGCTTTCGGTCTGATTGATGCCAGCTAGTTCAATTCCTAGCGGCGCGAACCACTGCAAGCCTAACAAGCTGGGCCGATCTCTATCGACGACGGTGAGTGGTAGGGTTGCGGTGTGGTCTTTGAAAGAGACTTGGACGTGGCTGGAACCGGCAACTGGAATTCTGTTTCCTTGGTAGTCTTTTAATATAACTTTCTGAGTGCTGAGGTCCTGGCGACGGATGTCAGGGATCAGCTGTCTGAGGGTTTTCCAGGAGACCATTGATAGGGACGACCCGGAGTCGACTTCCATAACGCATGGTCGATTCTCTATGGTGACCTTCACTTGGATTTTCCTTGCATCAAGGGATGAAGCGTGGCCGATGGTGATGGTTTGGTGCGCCTCTTCTTGTCTAGTAGAAGTGGCTGGTGTTCGGTTTCTGTAGTAGTGGTGCCATGGGTTGCTTGGGTGGTCCCGATTCACTGGTGGGGTGCCTGATGTCTTCCGGAAATTATTTTCTCTTCGGTTTGGGTTGGACCCTCGTTTGCTTCTGCAGGCCTTTGCAATGTGGCCCCTCTTTCCACAGGAACGGCAGAGGGCGTCTAGGAATTTGCAGTCTGATCGCGGGTGATTTCCTCCGCATCCTGCACATTGATACGAGGGCTTACGATTCCGCTGGTCTCACTGATCGCGTTCTGACCTGAGTCTGTTGACCTCCTCTTCCTCACTTTCCGATGAGGATTCGAGGTCTTCATGATGGGTGGTCGTTGTGTGCCTCTTGGAAAGGGGCATAGTGTCACTGGCAAGTTGGCGGTGCGGTGCGTTCGCTCGGCGCATTCGAGCTGCTGACTTCCTGGTTGCTTCTGCTGCAGTAGCATCGGCGATGACATCTGCGAGGCCGATGTCCCCCTTCACCATAATCTTGCTCTGGGTCGTGGGGTCTTTTAGACCCAGGACAATTCGATCTCTCATGGCTTCTTCGAGATTTGCGAAGCCACAGAGTCCTCCCAGGTTTCTGAGTTCCGCGATGAAGTCTCCAACACTTTCGCTTTCCTGTTGGTCCCCCTGGTAAAACTCGGGTCTCCTGATGAGTGTTGGCACCGCTGGGGCATAATGGGCCCGGAGGATTGGGGCGAGGTTGTCCCAGTCCATTGTCTTGACTTCCGCTGGTTTTGCAAGTGCCTTTGCCATTTTAAAAACGGCGGGACCGCAATGGGTCAGGAATACAGCTCGTTTCTTGCCAGGCATAGCATCTTTTAGATTGTTGGTCTCCAGGAACATCTGGAACCTATCCATATACGAGTCTCAGTCTTCGTTAGCCGGATCAAATGGAGCGGGTGGTATAGCGCTGCTAGTCATTCTACCGCTTATTGGTGTGCTCTCAGCCACGTGCTCTGTTAGCGTTCGGTGATCAGTCAGCTCTATCGTCTCCATATCCCATCCTTGTCGCCAGTGTTATGTCTGGGAATGTGGGCGCAAGAACGGAGACGAGGCATCGAAATAGTGACTCCAACTCTTTATTAGTGACTTCAGAACAGAGCGAAAACACTTGGGCAGCAGCAGCTCCTTTTATAGAGCTGGCTGCTGTCACAACACCCAATGGTTTGAGTTTGCTGCGCTGGGAGTGTCCAATCAGCGGCGACCCACTGTCAGCCAATCAGATCAGCCAAAAATGACCAATCACGATCCGCTATCAGTGGGCCAATCAGAAGTGCAGGTCTACAAACCTGTCGTGGAAGGAAAACTATTAGAATTGCAAGCCAACGAGCTTGCTTAGTTCGGAACACTAAGTATCTGCTTTGTAATTAAAGAAGACATATGGAGCTAATTCATTCATTCTGCTGCTATGTTAAATATATACTGTGTGAGAAAAATGGCATACATGTATTGGGTGGTATAAAGTTATAAAAGGGAAAATGGATTTCGTTGTTAACCTTGAACCGGTTCAGGCAGGAGAATAATATCCATAGTAGATTTTTGACAGAGTCAGCATTATCAGATGTACTTTTCCAATTTAGATAATAGATATTAGAGAAGAAAATCTTTTTTTTTTCATTACTTTATCAGAATGTTTATAATTGGAGAGTACTTATGAAAAGTACTGTAGGCTTTTTCCAACTTTCTTTCCATAACAGACTTTCAGAAAAAAATGAAATAAAATATGGGACACTTATAAATGGAAGATTATGGGTACTCCCACACGATGGTGGTCCTTGTCTGCATCATTATGATTCCTCTGGAACATTTAACCTAATTGTGGAGTTGATAAATAGTCAGATGACCTAAGAATGGGCATTATTGAGAACCAGTTTAGTCTAGTGGTTAAGACACCAGGCTAGAAAACCTTAGCCATGAAAGCCAGCGATTTTGGGTGATTTGGGGCCAGTACACTTACTCTCAGACCAATGGTATGCACAGGGGTGTTGTTGTGGGGAAAATAGGAGAAGGAAGGTATGTTAGATATGTTTACTGACTTATTTGTAAAAATAATAAAAGTGGGATACAAAGAGAGAGAGAGAGAACTATTGGACAGTCAATGCTACACTGGCTTCTTACCACCCTTTCTCTGCCCTCTGTTTCAAATGTCAGTGTATTCCCCTTTAAGGAAAAAATACTTTTTTTGGCTAATTTTTCCTGTTACTGTTTCCTGCTACTGTGATGACATTTCTCCTCTGTCACCTCTGTACTCCTCCTCTGTGTAACTTCAAGCATGGACATATTGAAAGCCCTGCCTTGGAACTGCTGCACAATTTTGCTACCCAAATTATGGTAAGGTTGCAGATGGGAGATGGGCATTACAGATATTCTACTAATATGACCATATCTGTCTGGGGAATTCTGGGAGTTGAAGTCCACATGTCTTAAACTTGCCAAAGTTAAGAAATACTGCCCTAGATCATCCTTCCTATTGGCAGGAAATGGATGCAAGCCATTCAGAGATCTAGAAGTGTGACTCCAATCTATCTGGATGTTGTGGGCATAACATTATATGGATTAATTAAGGCAATTATACAATAACAATTTAATCTGAAAATAACCACGCAAGCATAATTTTCCATTGCCTTTTTACGACTCCACAGGAAAAAAATTCCCCAAATATCCCTCCAAGATCCAAAAAAGAGAAAAACACATTGTACTAAGACAGTAAGGTCACTGAGACTTAAACTCATTCACTTATCTTTGTTCTTTCTAACTCTACCTTAATTCTTGAGTTAAGAGTTTTGTTCCATGTTAGCTATGTTTGGGCTTCCACCTGCCATGTTATTTGCTGTGCATACAGAATAGTCTCTTCTCATAGTATCTTTTACAAAATTTTATTCAAATGTTATAAGAAGTTGTGTTCTGTGTATCAGTTGGTCTTTCCATATCCAAGTAGAAATGTTTTCTGCACAAGGATTTCTGAAACCTGCCCAAGAATTTTGTTCAATCTTACAGAGAAAAAGTGGCTTGATATTTATTACACATTTGTCTATATTTTAAAAAATGGTTTGCAAGAGTTGTGCAAATGTTGTCCTATATTAGGAAAAGGATAGGGATCCTAAAAATGAAATCTAAAAAATGTTGCAGGCAACTAAGAAACCGTAGATGCGAAATGCATTTCCGCCTCTTGCTGAACAGCATTTATTCTTCTCTAGTTGACTGGTATTTCATTTTTTAAAAAAATTAGGACTCCTCAGGAATATTATCAACAATTAGCAAGTTGTCTTGGTACTCAAGAATGAATCAATTTGGTCCTGCAGATTTTACAATAATTTAAGAGATTGTTTCTTGTCCATCTTTTTATTGGTCTGAAATTTAATTTTTTTCATATTTGTTTTATATTTCTATCACAACCATCAGATGGAATATCAACTTCTTGTTTGAAAAGACTGAGCCAAAACAAGATTTGAATAGCTTTGCCTTTTCTCTTATTAGTAATTTACTGATTATATTAAACAACTGATATACTGGTTCCTTTTTGTTGTCTCAGCATTAACAGAAGCTTAATTTGAGTTGTACCATTCCTGTAGAGGCATCCATGGGGGAGGAGGGTGGATTTTAAAAAAGTAAAGATGGCAGGTTCAATTACTTGTCCCTGCATCTTCACTTTTAGTTGACATGTTCCCCTGCAGGTACCATTTGCTCCTGATATCTGCAACTTGGATTAGGTATTCTAGTTTTTCTATAGTACATAGTTTGTTTTTGGATTTTTCAATAGGATTTTTTGTGAAATTTGGATTCTTTTGCTGTCCTCTATTTTCTTTCCACCAGACTAATTAGCAAATATGATTTTCAAAATTACTTTTGGCCACATGGCTGTTGGCCAAATATAACTGAACATCTACCTGCTGGTCTGCAAGACTTGTGGTTTCTTAAAGCCACCCTTGAAAGTTGTATCCTTGTAATGAAAAAACCTATTTTGACTCAGTCCTATTTTACATTTAAACATCCATCATTTTAGCAAAAGTACATTATACTATATTTGGAATATAATATACTATATGTAATGCACTACTTCTAAATCAACAAGTAATTAAAAAAACACTATCAGGTAGCATTTTCAGAAGCTGTTGAGACTTCATACAAAAACATATTTGAATAACTTTTGCAGATGCAGCCATAAATCATAATCAAGTATAGATGAGATCTATCTTTTTGTCTCTACGAAAGAACCAGATTCAGCAGAAACTGTTCGTCCTTTCTTTTTACATATGTGCTTTGATTGTTTTATTCTTGGCTACTATTGCTTACTCATTGAACTACATGACAAAAATGAACCTACAGGGTAAAATTACTAGCTGAATATCATATCCAGGATTAAGAGAAAACAGAGGAAAATAGGCAGTTTTAATGATAATTAGAAAGAATACCAAAGTATAAAAATCCCTTATCCTCAAATACACTTTGTGCACAATATGCACACAATAAACATATGCTCAGTAACATTTGCAGTTATTTCTTGTCAACTTTTGCTTTATTCAATGAGCACATTAGAACACTAAACTGGCCAAACCCATTTTCAGCTTGGAGAATCTTATTTTCATAAGATCATTAGTTTTTGGATACTCCTAGTCAATGTTCATCTTAAGTGTGTGAGTAAAAGCCAACCAGATTTGGATAAATTCCATTTTGGTTTGTAGTCTATTGCATAATTTTATTTCCTAAGGTGGATATAAAATCAGCTAATATTTTTCTCTTCTTGCTGGAATACATAGCTCACTGCTGGATTCAACTTTTATTTGAAACCTTGGTCATTATGCTATTTGCTTTAGTGCAAAATCCAGCAGTCATTCAATGGCTGTAGGCCAATTTCTTAAGCGCAGCAAAGAAAGCATAAATTGTGTTTTCCAGTTAATTTTGCAATTAATTTAGAACAAGTAAATATATTTTAATGGCAATTGATAACAGAACTTTTACAAATAAATCAGTTTATTTTATGCCCCATATAATCCTTTATCTTTTGCTTTCTGTACAAATATTTTATTACATTTCTCATATTATTCTTTAATTATTATTATGGATACAAGGGATTTTATCTTAAACTGCTCCCATGTCAGACCACAGTGCTATGAAATACTAAACAAAATTGCCATGACTGTTAAATATATTACCACTTTAAACATATGTAAAAGCATTTAACTGCTGGCATAAATCAAGCTAGAATATGAATTTGAAATGATTAATTCTAATCAATTTTATATTAGCTTCTCACTTTGAAAATTGTCCCCAACAGCTAGTAAAATATTCATGGTGCTTAACAACAAAAAGTCTTTAGGAAATAGCATTAAACTGTAGTCATGTAGTTAATATTTTCTATTTCTATAAGTTATATTTAATAAATATAAAATGAATATACATAAATTCTATATTTTCCACGCTATTAGGGTCGTATGATAGTTCCAAAGGCATCCTTGTATTTCTAATGGAGCATTTTGTTCTTGGAGGCAAAGTAAAATTATTCATTATTAAAATGAATCCTCTCTGCATTATTGCCACATTTCCCAGTACTGATAGTAATATTTTATTCACTAAATTAATTCACTAAGCTAATAGGGCTCTGAAATAATAGGGTTTCAGTAACAATGCAAAGTTTCTTCCTAACTATTCAATATGCACATTATTGAGAAATTATTTAATGCTGTAAATAAACTTGTCCCAAATTCCATAAATGGAGGCAAAATATTATAAAACCATTTTTCCTATAACTACATTGTCTGCTAATATGAAAACCATGCCAATTATTATTAAAGCCAGAATCCCTTGGAAAAAAAAAGGATTATTTGGGGATTCCAAATACTGAAAAGAGATCACAGACTAACATATAAAATACAAGGATATTTTTCCTATTAAATTCTGGATCAATGATATTAAAGTAGACAAGAAACATCAGATGTTATTCTTCTGTCTACTGACAAAAGGTTGTCTAAGATATTAATGTGAACAATTATTCCCTATCTGCTAAGTCAAACCAATATTCTACTTCTTTATTAACAAAATGAGCAAGAAGTAACTCTTCTGATAAATAAAACAACTTTTATTGAAAACAAAAAGTGAAAAGAAATTGTCATGCAGCCCAGCACATACACACATGGGGGTAATAAAGGTGTAGATAGCATTTCTTATTTCTAATCCAAAGTGTGTGGCACAAGCACAAACTTTTTTTAGGTTTTTCAAGTGCTATATTTTCAAATTCTAGTGGTATTTATTAGGGTAGCAATTAAAGTTTTGGAAAAACAATATTCATATGCCATTCCCTGTCTGTATGTGCAAAATGTAATACCATGCATGAAATGTTCTTTCCTGTGACATTCTACAGAAGCAAAAGTTTAATTCTGAAAAAGTAGGATAGAAAGACCTTCAATGCCTTTGAACTTCATTATTGCTGAAGGTTCTTGAGAGCACCAAGGACAGCCAAGAACTTAGAAGACAAATAAATGAATCAGAGAACAAATCAATCCAGGTTTCACTCGCACTAGCAATGAGCAGGCTCAAATTATCATGTTTTAAACCATTGTGTGAAGTCTATAATACTGGAAAAAAAAGTTAATAAAACCCAATTTGGAATCTCCACTATCAGTGGAGTAAATTATTATTAAAGCCAGTAGTAAAGCGCCAGCAATATTTCCACTAATAACACAAACCTCACAACGCATTGGATATCCAGCCAATCATAATTACTAAAGCTTCCTTCAATACTTTACTTCTGGTTTATGCACAAGATTAACCAATTACTTGAAATAAAGAAAAAAAAATCAAACAATTATTTTGGACTAGTACGTGTAGGCATGAGTTTATTAAGTGTGAGATACATTTGTAACTAAGAGTGCTATGCTTCTCTCAGAAAGGCTGTATTTTACCCCTTGACTAAGCTAATTTTCTACTTCGACAATCAGCTGTCTTACACACCTTCTTTAATGAATACATGTTCCTCTGATTAAATTAACATTTTTGTCTATCTAATTATCCTGAAAAAAACCTATGCTGAACTGATCCAAGAGCAGCTTCATTACTGTTCACTAGTGCATGATAGCTCCCCATCATTGTCAACTCAATAGACTAATGGTCAGGAAAACATTAAGTTTGGTTAATTTGGATTTCCTTGCCAATCATTATGCCAATCAAGTCTCTGAATTGACCCTTTAGGATAGAGACAGATGCTTTAATCTTACTGAAGAATTCATTAGCTTCCATCACTCTACTTGCCAGGTTTAGGAATATAAAGCTGAAGTTGATGAAGTAGACTCTTACATGACATTTTAGTTCATTCTTTTTTCTACCAATGTTCTTAGGTAATGTCCAGGGGTGGGTTTCTACCAGTTTGAACCTATTTGCTAGAACCAGTTGTTAACATTCTAAGCAGTTCGGAGAACCGGTTGTTAGAAGAAATTACCAGCCTAATCCTGTAAGGAAGGCAGGAAGGAAACATTCTGGTGTTGCTTACAGAAACTGCCTCTCCATTATCCCTTATTACATTCTTGGCAGGACTAGACTTCCTATCTCAGGAACTTCTCTGGAGTTTTTTCCCCTCCTTTGCTGGTACTCTGCTTGTGTGGAGTGACCATTCAAAGTTACAATGGCACTGAAAAAAGTGACTTATGACCATTTTTCACACTTATGACTGTTGCAGCATCCCCACAGTCATGAGAGATGCGTGCCTCGACATGAGTGATGTTGAGTTGGCCAATAACATGACCACCAAGCCACGTCCACCCAGTCACATGACCACCAAGCCACGCCCACCAACTAAGCCACACCCACAGAACCGGTTGTTAAAAAATTTGAATCCTACCCCTGGTAATGTCTCATCAGAGTTATATTTACTTATACTTGGGTGCATTCTTAAGTACAAGCACCAGAAAGTTATGGAAGCATAAGTACTTCAATACCTCAGTGATCAGCTAATAAAATCAAGACAGAGAATGAACCAGTGAGTAGATTGCTATAAGCAAGCCTTAGCAAAAACTCTTACAATTCAGAGCACAGATGAATAGAGCACAGATGAATAGAGAAAGCCCCTTAAGTCAATGGAACTCTTAGATGTCAAGTATAAATATCATCTCCTGCTTGCTGAAGGATGGAAACATTATTATTCACCTTTACAAGTGGCTATTCAGTCAAGCAGATTCAAGTTCAAAACAACAAGTACTTAGTGAAATGGACGAAAAGCTTCAATTTAACTCTGTAGCACATATGAAATAAGCACCATACAAAGTAAGAAATACTGCCTGAAATACATTTAAAACAAAGTAATAATCACCTATCAAGTTTCTTCTAGAGATTAAAAAAAAATCAAAAAGTGTGTTGATCTTGGGCTATCTTTCTAAAGAAAACTAGCTTTGCCATTAAGGACTAAGAAGTGTAACCTTAATGTGTTCACTCTTTTTATTTGCAGTGTTGTGCTGCAAATGCATCTAAAGATAATTCCCAGGAATGGTGGAAACAAATGAACAGGGATAAGATGATTATTTCCTTCAACATGGAATTGCAAACTATCAAGAATTGTGGGTTGTGGGGGCTTCCTGTTTGAGCATCTTCGGCGACAGACCGAAATCTGTGATCATGCACAGTTTTGATCTGTGCTCGCTACTGGAGTGCCCCGAGCCAGCTGGTTATCAGGGCTAAGCCACCCTGTAGAGGTGGTGAAGGGGGGGACTGCCAGCAGGGTTGAGCTCCTCCCCAGCTGGCCATTACTCCCTTTCCCAAAGGTGGTTGCAGCGGTGGTCAGAAATGGCCACCTCAAAGAAGAACTTGACTGGAAAAAAACGTGCAGGAGGAAGATAAGAAGAGAAAGTTTTGGCTGACCGTGTTGAACTGGAAAAACACCAATACAAGGTACCCTAGAATTTGAATTACAAAGAGCAACATTGTTCCCAAAGAAGACTTTGAAGCGGCGAATGAGAGGGAAGGGAAGGATTTGGTTTTTTTTCTTTTCTTCCCTATATTGACAACTAAGAGATTTAAGCAAGAAACCGGCAAAAATCCACTTTGACATTAACAGGTATTTAAGCTGAAAATAAAATGTCAAAGAGATAATAAAGATTTCTGGATTCTCAAAAACTTTTAAAAGAAGGAAAAAAACAAAAGGGTGGGATCTGGAAAAATGGAGGAGACCACCTGGAGGTGAAAGGAATTAACAGTGAACCTTTAACAAGATTCCTAAAAGATACATTTTAACTGAAACTTTGTAACAAGATAAGAGAACCCCAGGAAGAGAAAGTGGAAAAAGAAGCAAGAAGAAACAGCTTTGGATTATTTGGATTACTTGGTGATTTTTGGATTTTTGGCTATTGGATCTAAAGGACTAAAATTAATCGTGTGGTTATTTAAGAGTTTTTAAAATGGTATCACTCTTGGAAGAGTTAAGAATGCAACTTAAAAAACAGAAAGAAGATGCACAAGAAGGAAGAGGTTCTTTTGGTTTCGTATTTCAATTTTTAGATATGGAGATCCTGAACTATGAGAAACAACAAGAAATGCCTGTAGAACAAGAAGGGCGGGACAAAGAAGAAGCCATCTTCAATGACCAAGTATTTCTATGTGGGGAAAAGAAAGGGAAGGGGGGAAAGAGAGTGAAAAATTTAAGATCTGAAAAAACAACCCCCAAAAAGAATAGTTTGAAAAGTAATTACAACATTAGGAAGAAACAGAAGAGAGGACTACAGAAAAGAGAATCAGAATTAGAGAAAAAAGGGTCAAAAAGGGAAGGGAGAAGAAGAGGGAGAAGAGAGAAAGGAAAAGAAATTATAAAGGACAGAATCGGGACATAGAGAAACAGGGAAACGTACAAGACACAAGAGATAATGGGTGAAAACTTAACTGAAAGGGGGATTCTGCAAGGGTACATAAAATAGTATTGTTATATTAGAAATAGAAATGAACTTTGAAAATATGAAACAAGTATGATTAAAATGATAGATAAAATACTCATTGTAATGTAATGGAAAGTTTAATAAATAAATGAAATAAAGAGAATGAGAGAATGAAATTAGGAAAAGAGGAAACATTTTAATTATTATAAATGTGTTATAAAAATTTAAGTGAAGAGGAATATGAAAGAAACATGAAAAAATTATGGAAATATTATAAGTGTTCCTAGAAGTATGATATTCTATTGAAAAAAAATGTTAAAGATGTCAAAGATTATAACTAACATTAATGATAGAGCTGAATTGGAATAGAATAAATATTTTATTTATTATTGTTATATATATATTTTCTCTTTCAGAACTTAGTGTGTATTTTAAGAATGTACCAAGTAGAATTCGACTGGAAGTTATGTGTTATATTGAATGTTATAATTGTAAAGGCATAAATTGAAGTTTAAATAAGAGTTGAATGGATAAAAATTAAAGATACAAAGGTGTTATACTGCAATTAGTAACTACAGGGGGAAATTTTGTTTAGTGAGAAAAGAAAATATGAAATTGAAACAGGACAGACAAAAGTATAAATATGATGACTAGAAAGGTATTGAAACTTAGAAAAAGATATATACCCTGTTTCTCCAACAATACGGCCTCCCCCAATAGGACGTCCCAGCATGTTTTATAGGCATGAAATGAAATTAAGCCCCTCCCCCCAAGTTAAGGCCTATATTAAAACATGCGAAATGGGGAAATGGCGGGGGGGGGCTTGCTGTTAGGAAGTATTTTTGTTGCACACCCAGATATGGTGCTGCCTGCATTGACCCTGATACAAAGTGCCCCACCAACGCCGAGGTCAACATCCAAGCCATCGCCGCCCGCCCTAAGATGCAAGGGGGGAATTAAGTCACCCCCGAAAAGACGGCCTAGCCAGTTTTTCAGGGCTCAAAAAAAAATAAGACCCGGCCTTATTATATGAGAAACATGGTATATATAATTGAATTTAGAAAGGAGTGAGATAATTAGAAGTAAGATTGAGAAAACTAAGAGAAGGGAAAAATTAAAATGTTAAAATAGTAATAAGATATGGAATAGAACACAAAGATGAATATGAAATTGAATTTGTGTCTGTATGGAGAAGTGATAACCCCCATGCTATTCTCAAAAAAAGAAATTTTACTTGTATTATGTTTTGTGAAAACCAAAATAAATTTTTTATTTAAAAAAAAAAAGAGAATTGTGGGTTGTGGAATGAAGAGCAGCAATATTCTATTGCATATCATCATGGCACCTGTTTAGCTTGTATGGTAACAGGGATATTGGGGTCTATATCATTTTACTGAAAATTCATATGCATCAAAACAGGGTTTACAATGTCATCCTTAGTACATTCTGATCCATTAACAGTTTCTGTCTCCCATGCAACTAGTATTTTTATCTCTTGAAGATAAAAATTTAACCCATTAATTAGATATTCCATCTCCTTTAAATTAGATTGCATTAGCATTAATGGAAACTGGTTTTGGAAACAATAGAAAGTACAATATTATTAAATTAGTGGTTCACTTCCCTGTATTACCATTTACTTATTTATCAGATTTGTATAGTTGCCCATTTCACACACATAAGAAACGACTAGTTTCCTGAAAAATGGGACCTGCAGCATCCCATCTCTGCCAAATTTGATTGGATGGGCAGATATAATTGAATTAGATGGTGGCACGTGCACAATGCGAGGCTCAGTGTCTACCTAGAATTTGCAAGCTAATAGTTGTTTTTTTGTTTGTAGCCAGTCTGTTTACACAAAACAGTCTGGGTTTGACTTCCTACAGTCGACAGGAACTTTTGGAAATTGGTTTTATTTATCACAACAGTGACATTTTAGACATTCATCTCATCCCTGCTGAGATCTCCAAGATATTGGAGGCTATGCACTCTTCCCAGCAGGGCGGAAGTGCTCACAGGCGGCATCGAGATCATAAACAAAGACGAGGGAGGCGCGGAGGTTTGAGAGCTAAGCTAAGGCTAAAGTCACATCAGCTCTCTTTACCTAGCATTTTTCTTGCTAATGTACGGTCTCTGGCAAATAAGATGGATGTACTTCGACTTCGTATTGCTACCAACAAAGGATTAATGGATTATAATATCATCATTTTTACAGAAACATGGTTGAATAGTGGCATTCCCAATAGCACTATTGAATTAGCTGGTCGCTATACTCTACGGCTGGACAGAACAGTGGAAGGCTCTGGTAAGATCAGAGGTGGGGGTTTATGCATTTATGTGAATAAAACCTAGTGCACAAACTCTGTTATTGTTGAGAAACATTGCTCTGCTAACGTGGAATTCCTCATGATCAAGTGTAGACCTTTTTACCTACGGAGGGAGTTCACTTCTTTAATAATAACTGCTACATATATCCCACCAGATGCTAATGCCAAGCTAACAATGAAAGAACTATATGCAGCCATTAGCAAACAATTAGCATTGCATCCTGAGGCTGCCTTCATTGTTGGGGGTGATTTTAATCACTCTAACTTGAGAACAGTACTCCCTAAATTTCATCAGAGTAATTTATGTCATACAAGAGGGAATAAGGTCTACACTAATGTTGAAGATGCATACAGAGTTTTCTCTCTCCCCCACCTGGGACAGTCTGATCACCTCCCATTGTTCCTACTCCCTAAATACACACAGCTCATCCAGTGTTTGAAACCTTCTGTGACTACAATCAAAGTTTGGCCGGAAGAATCAGATAATATACTGCAGGACCGATTTCAGCACATGGACTGGAGTATGTTTGCCTCTCAAGCTACCTCTGACTCTCACATGGACATTGATAAATATACCTCCTCCGTTTTGGATCATATTAACTTCACGATCAACAGTGTCACAACTGAAAAACAGATCATCATATATTCTAATCAGAAGCCATGGATGAATAGGGAGGTCCGTCTCTTGCTTAAGGCTCGAGACGTTGCCTTCAGATCCAGTGACAGACAGGCCTATAGTGCATCTAGGGCCAATTTGAGAAGGGGTATTAAGAAAGCAATGCGTAGCTATAAGCTAAGTATTGAGGATCACTTTGCTAACTCCAATCCTTGACGCATGTGGCAGGGCATCCAGAATATTACCGACTACAAGCCTGCCCGTTTTACTCCCTCGTTTGCTAATGTCTCGTTTCTTGATGAGCTAAATGATTTTTATGCTCTCTTTGAATGAGACAACCAGGAGATAGTCACCAAGATCAGACCCTTTGTAAACTTACAGCCCCTCACACTCTCTACCACTGAAGTCTGTGCTGTTCTGAGCCGGATCAACACACGTAAAGCTGCGGGCCCCGATGGCATTTTAGGACGTGTACTTAGGGCTTGTGCTGAACAGTTTGTCTACAGCAAGAACAGAAGTACCGAGGATGCTGTTTCCATAGCATTACACACCACTTTGACACACCTGGACAATAAGAATACCTATGCTAGAATGCTGTTTGTTGACTTTAGTTCAGCATTTAATACAGTCGTTCCCTCCAGGTTGATCACCAAACTTGGTGACCTTGGTATGAACACTACTCTTTGTAATTGGATACTGGACTTTTTGACAAACAGACCAAAACATGTCAAGTTGAATAACTCCACTTCATCTACTATCACAATGAGTACTGGCGTACCCCAAGGCTGTGTGCTGAGCCCCTTCCTGTTTTCTCTCTTCACCTATGACTGCAGGCCTGTGTATGGTTCTAACACCATTATCAAGTTTGCAGATGATGCTATGGTGATCGGACTCATCAATAATGACGATGATTCAGAATACAGGAAGGAGGTGCAGTGACAATAACTTATTACTTAATACTAACAAGACCAAAGAGCTCATTGTGGACTTCAGGAAAAAGAATGGTTACACACACTCTCCTATATACATCAACAGGAGAATGGTAGAACGTGTCACCAGCTTCAAGTTCCTGGGGATCCACCTCTCTGCGGACTTGTCCTGACAGATTAACACCACTAGTCTGATTAAGAAAGCTCACCAGCATCTCTTCTTCCTGAGATTACTGAGGAAGAATCACCTCTCCTCAGCTATTCTGACTAATTTCTACAGCTGCACAGTTGAGAGCATCTTAACTAGCTGTATCTCAGTTTGCTATGGAAATTGCACTATAAAAGAAAAAAAGGCATTACAGAGGGTGGTGAAAACCGCCCAACACATTATAGGGATTCCACTTCCTGCCATTGTGGACATTCAGAGGAAACAATGTCTGCGTAAAGCCCGCAGCATCGTTAAGGACCCCTTCCATCCAGCCCACAAACTGTTTACTCTTCTTCCACCTGGGAGGAGGTTCAGGTGCCTGCAGTCTAAGACCAGCAGGCTAGGGAACAGCTTTTACCATACAGCGGTTTCCTTGCTGAACTCCTCACTTCGTTTGTCCCCACACATACGCTGATGCTTTCCTTGACAATATATGATGTATTTTGTATAATTCTCGGTGCATTTGTATTTATATTCAATGTGTCCATAAACATTTTGTACAGTTGTATATGTTCATATATGTGCAGTCACACTTATCTTTGTGTGCTCGTGTAGATACATTTTGTTGTGTTTTCCATTGACATATTCATAGATGCCCTGCATATTTGCATACATATATTTATATTTTACTGTTGTTTTGCACTCTGATTGGATGCTAACTGCATTTCATTGCCTGTATCCATGGCAATAATAAAGTTGAATCTAATCTAATCTAAAAAAAATTGAAGGAATTCCTCAGATAACTGCACACCAAGCCACTAAGGGCTTTAAAGTTAAAACCAGCACCTTGAATTGGATTTAGGTTGATATTGGCAACCAATGGCCTGTACGTACCCCACCATTTCTCCCCATGCCTATCACCACCATAATATCTTGCCCCACCGCCTCAATGACAGTCCCATTTCCAAATCCAGTCTCCTCAATTCCCAAGACTGGGAACCTTACACTCTCTTCACCAACCATCACTAGGAGGAGAAGCTGGGCACTCCAAGGCACTGTAGTTTCACCATCTCTCAAGATAAGCAACCTCCTCTCCAGCTCCCCACTTCATTATAATGCACTCTCACATCCAAGCATTCAGAGATATCCCTCTCCTGCTTCTCTCACCAGCAGACAGAGGGCTCTCCTCCAATTCAACTTACGTATTTAGCTTTCTTCTCTCATTCAGAGAAAGGAGTCAACACATGCACACACACACACACACACACACACACACACACACAGAGCCAAAAACAATCCTCCCTTGTTATTCCCACCAGCTTTCTAAGGAGGAAGAGGTCAATACTCAGGCAATTGTGAGAAACTCACTTTCCAGCATCTCGGTCGTTCGCTAACTAGATGGAAGCTGATTTTTATTCTTCTTCAGGGCTACAGGAGATAAGGCAAAAAAAAAAAAAAAAACCTCCAAGGGGGAGGAGAGAGGTCCAGTCTACTTTACTACTTTACTGCAATTCCACCACCCAGCCACTGCCTTTATCTCCAAAGGCCAACATCTAACAACAAAGAGTGTGAAATAAAAGATGGACTATTTCTATGGTACTACTAAGTTTAAACATTGTTGTTATAGAAAGTGCAGCAAAAGAATGAAAGAAGCCCAAAATTCCAGTGAGGGCCATTCTCTGGCCGACTCCTCAGCCCATTCCTTCAAGAAACAAGTTGAATGGTTCTCCAGAGCAGCCCAAGTAAGACCTCCCAGCAATAGAGCCTTTCAAAGGAGCCAAGTCAGTCAAAAAAAAAAAAGCCACAAAATTCATAAACGTGGTCAGCTCAGTCAGTATGGCCAGTGTCTTAACCCAGCAAGTGCTGCCATCCTCCAACCTTCAGGACTCCAGCTTCCATAGATCCACATTGCCCGAGCAGTCCAGAAGCCTGGCTTTCATTGAGGTTGATAAGTGCCACTCCAGAAACATCCGTCCAAACAGAGCCAGCATGCAGAACATAAAATTGCAAAGACAGCAGCTCTGTGTCTCCCACTCACTCCAGCATCTTACATTTCAAGTGCTAGTTTATGAAAATTAAATGGCAATTCTCTTAACTCTGGATCAATCATACATATTACTTTTTAAATTCTTGTCAGTTCGGTCTAGACTTGTCCCTGCGGTTTTCTTGGCAAGGTTTCTCAGAAGTGGTCTCCTTCCTAGGCCTGAGAGAAAGTGATTAGCCCAAAGTCACCCGCTGACTTCGCACCCAACCAAAGACTAGAATTCACAGTCTCCTGGTTTCTAGCCTGTTGCCTAACCACTACACCAAACTGGCTCTCATATATTATTTATGTTGTTCCAAAAGATCACACATTTCTGCCTGTTCAACTTTCTAATTCAAATGCATATACCGTTATCAACACAGATCGTAATTCGAGCTGTGTTGTTCCTGTAGTTCAAACTACTAACAGGTGCAATATGTTATGAATGCAATTCTTTCATTATTATGTAAGCTCACATGCATTACTTAAATTAGGAATGCAATGGCATATTTATATCACAATTAAAATGTTAAGTATTCCCCCAGGCACTATTCCTCCCAGTTATTTTATCTAAAAGTGAATTAATCTTCTAATACCATGGAACTGCATAATAAAAACGTTTGGTTCTTTAAGATTTAAGTTGATGCTGTAAGAAACTTTTTTTTTAAAGAAAAAGAATAATAATGTTTCAAATTACAAAATGCAGTCATTTATTCTGTACTGCAAATGTGATTTCCAAAGTGAAGTGAGATGCACTAAGCAGTCAGTAAAATTATTTAAAAGGTAAGATATGGCGAGATGGGCAGCAAGCAAATTTAATAGAATAAATAAATAAATAAACTAAAATAATGCATCCCTCTCCTGTTCATTTCTGCAAAAATATCTTATTTTGTTCAGTAGACTGTTAGTAAACAAGCTATATTTAGTTGCAATATTTGGTTACATTTTACTATGTTTGAGTTAAATATCCTTATAGAGTTTTTAAAATGTATATTTAGCCAAAGCTAGTTACTTATTTCAATAATTAAGTTTACTCCAGAAGGAGCCACGTGTCCCAAAAGTGAAATGTAACACATTATTAAGCATGTTGATCTGAAAGCAAATGCTACTGTGCTCTCCAATTTATGAAAATTGCATTTAGCTTCATAGTAAGTCAGGATCTGAAAACAACTAAGAACCAACAGTTTTCTTGCAAATTACTGGTAATCCTCAACTTCTGATCACAAATGGAACCAGAATATCAGTCGTTGATTGAAGCAATTGTTAAGCAAGTTGTCCATATGACTGCTTCACTCAATGACCACAAACTTGCCTTTACTGGTTGCAGTTGTTAAATGATCATGGGTTTTTAAGTGATTGTGCGCGGGTGCCTCAAAAGATTGGAGAACCCCTGGGAGACCCAGTGTCCAATGGCATGTGGAAACATGCTGCAGATCAGGAGGCACAGGTCCTCTCTCTAGTCCACCATGCTTGAGAGACATGGGCCCTCTCCTTGTCCTACCACACCTCCAGATCCACTTTCCTTTGATTTTTTGGCAGCTCCTAGAAGAGTTTTTCTAGTTTTCAGAACAAGTACTGTGATTCAGGGGGAACATAGGTAGCCTTTCCATGTCTCTCAGCAGACACTCGCATGCACAGGTTACATCTGCTTGTATTTAGATTTTTAAAAATTCCAGAAATCATGCTATGTATGTTCCCTATCATGGTTGTATTTATACAAGCCTTATTCTGTTGCTTTTTCTGCTACCATTTCCTAAGTAATAGTACCTCCATAGTGTTTATCAATTTTCTCATTTAAAATTATGATTGTTAATTGCTGAATTTATTATTTAATGAAATTATTTGACTTTTTTTACATTGTTCCCTGCCCGGATAATTTTTATTCATTGATTCCCAAATATTCTTGATTATTCAATAGCTGTGATATTAAACACATCTAGAAGCACAATAAATTAATTATATTAATCACTGCAAAATCATCACAGGAATTGGCTATTACATAGAAATATAGTTTTTATAAGTCATTTCCTTTACATGTATCTTTTGGAGAGAGAGTATGATCATTATTCAATCCAACCAAAGAAAAATTGGTATGGTAGAGGGCTTATTGCATTACACAGAATCCCTTTCATGTCTGAATGATATAATCCTTTTACATCACAGCTGTCAAGAAAAATATATAACTTTTATAGATATTGGCTGAATGGTATAGATTTGGACTTTTCCATTTTCTGTGTGTATGTTCATATTTCACATCTTATTTAGTGTTTTGAAGGAAGAAATATGAGAACAGAAAGTTATCAAAGTTATCAATAACTAAAGTTATTTGTTCAGTTTTTTTAAATTTTGAAACCAATTGAATTTAGTATTAAAAAGAGACAAGCAGTCTGAAAGTAATTTTTAAATGCTCTGAATATTTCTCCATTAACTAGGGTTCAGATGTAATGTTAAATTTCAGATAATGCAATACTGAAGTAAAGGATTCCTTAGAGCAGGGATCCCCAACCTTTTCGACACCGCGGCCCGGTTCCGGCGTCAGCTGGGCGCAGCGGCCCGGTTCCGGCGTCAGCTGGGCGCCGCCATTTTTTTACGAAAAATCACTTCCGGTGATGTCACCGAAGCGATTTTTCGTCAAAAAATGGCGGCGCCAGCCTTCGGTGAGCTTTTCGGGTAGAAATGGCTTTCTACCGGAAAAGCTCACCAAGCGCTGGCGCCGCCATCTTTTTGACGAAAAATTGCTTATTTTACCAAAAAGATGGTGGCGCCCAGCAACCAGCGGCCCGGTAAGGCTTGTTCCGCGGCCCGGTACCGGTCCGCGGACCGGCGGTTGGGGACCCCTGCCTTAGAGATGTATTGGAACAGATGATGGAATGGCTTATAACTTTAAGACTCATTTAGGCTTACATTCAAAACATTTACAGTAGTATTGGGTGCAAATAAAGGAAATGTATAATCATGTTTGTTCCAAAAATAATTCTTTAAAATATTGATCCACGTTTCTACTATTATTTAGCATAAAAGGACTTAGAATACTATAAGTTTGGCAAACAAACATTCTTGGATTAAGTTTCTGGAATCTCCAGAAATAGCTGAGAAACAATCCTGTTTGTTTGAAATGTTATCAGCTCTTTCCATAATAACATGCAGAATGGACCAGCAGTCTAGTCTGGATTATGCGAACTTAATATACATTGAGATTAATTCCCAGAACATACTGTATCTTATATTTCAGTTGCTCTATGGCTATGCATTGACTCATGCAATATCTTGAAGGTGGGTGTCACTGCTGTCATTCATTTTGCATTTCTTTGGAAAAGTTACAACTGCCACAGAGTTTACTTTGCAACCCCATAGCTTATCCTTCAAATATTTTAAAAAGACATTAGAAAAGTTGAGAAAATAAGTCTAAGAGCATAAACAATTTGCAGGCCTAGGTACATAATGTTGCTCCCTAAACATCAGCTTCATCTTCCTTATTTGAGCCATTGCACATTATTTTGAATTTATTTATTTTCCAAACTTACAGGATGCCCATCTCACAAGAGTGACTCTATGTATTTAAATTTATGGACAATAGATACCATATAAATCATAGCATCTTCTGTCTTAAAGACATGCAATTTCAAAGCAAGACTGATACACTTCTAGCGGGAAGTATTGCTGAATATTCTACTGGCCACATGTTAGTGATATTCAATTTTACAGTAGTAAAAACATGAAACAACAGCATGAAGAAGATAGGTCCTTTAAAGCTGTTTTCAGTAAACATATAAGATACATCTCCAAGTCCCGGATGGTCGAGTCCTATGTTGAACATTTCCAATGCACATTTTAAAAGCATCTTTCAAATTTTCACAGATGATAAGGGTTAGGGTTAGGTGCACTTAAGTACTTCTACTTCTTATCCTTATGCTACATTATTAATAGTCTCTGTTTTTTGTTTCCCTATTTCTTACCTAAAAGTATGAATCATCATAATCAAAAGTGATATGGAAAAGTTGCAGAACTTTCAAACCACTTTCCTATCTGTCAAATTGACTAAGTAATATTCTCTTCCACTTAACTATATATCAAATGCAAAGATGAAAATTTTCTATAATTTGGCTTTTGAGGGATGCATTCTTGTGGACTTTGCTTGTAATACAAAAATCAAACCTTGGACAAGTTATTTGTCATTCCATGAAAGGTCCTTACTTTTATTAAATGTTGAAACAATTCTATTTTTAAGAGAGCATTTTAAGTTCATCATCACATATTGGTCTGTACTATGTGTAATTAAAAACAGTATGATGTTTCATGTTGACACTGATTGCTACAGTAAAGCTCCTATGATAATACACATATTGCCAGGATCTGCATTTTGCTCTTAAATTAAAAAGAAATGAACCAACAGCTAAAACAGCTTTTAATTTAGGGAAATGCTACTTCAAAGGAAAGTTGCTATTGAGCTACATTAGAGAAGGCCATAATTCCTTTCTTTTAATCAGATGTGTAATTTACTTAAATAATGACAATATCGTGTACCAGTGAAGCTACAATTGCTTTCTCTTTATGAATTTTTGTTACTATTCAGAGTGGGATTTGTATGCAATTTGGCAAATATTGCATCAAACCCAGCAGATTTTTCATATATGATTGACAAAAAACTCCAAAATTAAATAAGGGAAAATCAACTTATTTTTCAATACAAAAGAATATATGTATCTCTGGGTTGCAAGCAAACACCAAGATCAGAGAGTAGCAAGGAGTCTATGTTTATGTTATGTTATGTTACTTCACTAGTGAGTTTATTCCTTCTTTACTTTACTTATTTTCTACTAGTTCTATACCTGTGCTTCACTACAAAACTATGTGTTCGGGCTTAGTTTTTTGGGAGGAAAATAAGGGGGGAAAATTGTGCCTCTGCCTACCAGCATCCATTGGTATTCATCTGGCTAGCATCCTGTCAGTGTGCATAAGCGCACCAACGTGCCTACCGTCCCTGTCCTATTGTTTCTCTTATTCTTTTATTTTTCTTATATGTACTCATTTCATGTATTCACAACTATGTATACATTTATACTTATTATCTTGTAAACAATTGGCAAATCAAATAAATAAAAATAAATAAAAAATAGAGTTTAGGGCTGTTTGGAAACTGAAACATGGAAACTGAAACAGTATTTGCTGTGTGAGCAAGAAGGAGACAGCAAGGGGCCTGAGCATGGCTTAGCTCAACTGTTCTTTACTGGTTGCTGCTGGGAAACTGAAACTGAAACTCCTCTCCTCTGCTTGTGTTTTGCATTTGGAACAGATTTCTTTTCAGGTGGGCAAGGGGAGTAGAACTCCTTAGCATCAGAGCATGTTAATAATAATATGCAAAATAGTAATGCTCTGATGGTCATTTCGGAAAATCCTTTCTTAGTGAGCACCTAGAAGCCAAGAGGAACATATGTGCCAAATTTCAAGTTTGTAGGCTTTACGGTTCTGGAGATTTTGTGATGATGCGTGAGTGGTATTTCACATTTATATATATAGATTTGTTGACAGATGTTTCCAAAATGGGAGAAGAAATGGCTTAAAGAATGGTGAAAAGAAAAATTCCACTTAATAACCAGAAGACATATCGAGCAGGCAAGTATTGGCAAGATCCATATCACTGTATCCAAGGCATAATATTTTTATATTTTCCCAAAGTAAGATCTATGATTCTGTCATACTTAAATACATGTATATGTATGTGTGGATATTCCCATAAAATTATGCCACAGCAGAAACTGAAATGAATTTGGTCACAGCAGATATTACCTAATCTAAACCTCAAATATTCATATGTACATGAAACATAAAGCATGTTACAATATTTAGATTTAGCTATTAGCTAAAGCCTTAGAAGATGACAAAAGAGCTGTGGATTCCATATAGAACCACTGTGCTTTTAATATTAATTTCCAGAGAGTAGGGTTCTGTTCCTTCAATGTGCTAAATGTGTTTGAAAGGGCAAGAAAGAATAATCGGAAAACTAGATGTTCTACCATGATCTCTTTTAACTTCGTCTCATAACAATATTCTCCTTTAATCTGGCACTTAATATTGTCTCATTGTATGTAAAACAGTGCACACTGTTGACCTATATTTCTGGGACTGCAAGTACAGTGTACTGTGCTGCAAAAGATGCATTGCCTCTCATGTCCAGTGACAACAAGTCCGTGGGAGGAAAACATAATTACTCTATTGTCGTTTCAGAAGATTCATTGTGCAGATTGACAGATGACAATGTATAGACATTGTCTGAAGCTTGCAAAGTTAATTAGTTTGTCTACAACAAGACGTATCAATGTCAGAATCCCATCTGATAGAAAGAACACCAGCGCATATAAAGTATGCACTGATAAGATTTTAAGGTTTAAAAATAAATTTAAAACTAATTTTAAAACATAATTTTTAAAATGAAAGGCACTAATGAAAGCTAATAAAATACCTACAGTATTTCACTGTGCATTCAAAAGCATCTTTTAAAAAGCTTAAAATACCACCAATTTCCTACACCGCCAGTTTCAAACAATTTTTCCAGATATGAGTCACTTGTGCCCTCTTCACCTTGAAACTATAGATGATTACTGATACATACAGCTTACTGTTCATTTCATCTATGTGTATGTGTATTGTGTTAACATCTTTTTGTTGTCTGCTTTCCTGCAAAATCCTGGATGCTCACAACCCTTCTCAATGGAAAATATAATTTTGTCATACTGCATTTCTGATGACTTGCTATTTGAAAAAGTGAAGGTTGGGCTAGCAGTAGAATAGGATATAGATTCATAGTGTTTGTCAGGTGCATCTTAACATGTATCAACCGAGCGTTACAGGTGCAGAATTTCTGAGAAAATTCACAACCATCATCTAAGCCCCCTTTTCCAGTACATGGGAAGAAATCACAGCATGTTCCTTTGAAACATCTGGCAAGGGAGTAAAAAAAGGTGGCAGGGGAGCAAAGTCTAGTGAGATGACAGAACAGGTGCTTCAAGTGTCTGACTGCCAGTTCTGTTAACATCTCTTGCTGTAGGGAAAGGAAACCAAGAAGGAGTGTAGGTTCTTTTGATCTTAGTCCCACCCACATCAGGAGTAAAATAAAGGTCATTATGACAGCACTGAAGCAATAGACAGCAAGTATTGGTGGTCAATTTGCATCACAAGCTTACTGAAATAGGGGTTAAATCATTCACAGGAATGTCAGCTTCTTTTTAAATGCTTTCATGAGTCTCAGGCAGGAGTTGTAATGGAGAGAGAGGAAACCACCAGGCAGAGTTGGCATCAGTTCAACAAGAAGGCCCATTCCATATATTTTTGGCTAAACAAACATTTATAATCCCTTTCATATGGAATTACCTACATGGATATATATATTTTAAAGACCCATCAGTAGTATGTGTCTTACCACCAATGTGTTTAGTCGAAATAAACTATGAAAACAAAGTTAATATCATTGCATTCCAAGATGAGGAATAAATAGTAGAGCTTGGAAAACCTAGCAGCGCAGCTCAAAAAGGATGTGTAAGGAAACAAAGTAATTGAAGACTAAACTATGTTTAATTACATTTACAGAGTTCCCACTTTTACAAGTTCTTATTAAAGTGTTTTCAATATAATTTCAGAGAGAGGACAATCTTATACTGCAAAATGTACTCCTTATCTAAATCACAGATAGTGAAACAAATCTGATTTCTCCGCTTTAAAAATATATCGTTTTACTTGGTTTTATGGACATGGTTCTAAAGGCCTCATTTAAATACAGTTACCACAGATGGAGAGATAAAACCAATGACCTCTGAAGAGTCCTGGATGAAGTGCCTTGTGGGGTGTGATGTACTTCCTTCTCCTACTTCTAAGGATGTCTGCAGGGACAATCATGGACTTCAGAATAGTCACTTGAGTGATCAAGGCCCTGACCCTTTTTTTGTGAATATTCCATGCATGCACAAAAGAACAGGACATCATTCAGTTGGTCACGCCCTTCCTTTGTAGCCAATGTTTCTCTCTGCCAATGCTCTTCTCCCTGCTTCCATCTGATTTTTCTACACCACTGATTCCCATCATCACTGGCTTCCTGCCATTGTGGCTTCTCTTTGGGTTCATTTTTTGCCACATTGCTTTTTGTCTTCCATTCTCTCCTATACCTTCTCCTTCAGCAAGGAGATTATTGTTCTAGTTAGCCATTACAGGTTGCAACTTAAGATAAAATGTTGATAAAATACATATATTTACAATGAAGTGTAAAATGAAATGTAAAATGTTTCTAAAATGTTTTTCAGTATTTCAGTTTTCAGTGTACCCATAAGGCTGGGCCACCTTATCACTTATTACAATGATGAGGGAAAAAGTAAAATAAAACTAGATATGGCTGAAACTTCAAAAGAATGACTGGTGTGGCATTATCTATATTTAGATAATGGGGACATTTGAGGTCTCTCCAACTACAATACAGGACTCTGAATCTGCCTTGCTATGGTTTGCCACCAGGAGCCCTTCTGACTTCATTGATTTAATTATAAGTCTTTTAATTATGTCAAGTTATTACAAACTTAGTGACAAGTTTTATCTTAATCACTGTAATCCTGCAACAATGGTAGCTTTTAACAGTTCTTCTGGCTCAGCATTTAAATAATATGCACATGAGCCAATGCCTTCAATGGCAAGTTACAGCATAATCATAATCATTGACCCCTTAAAGGTGTCATTAACTTACTTCTGAATTTGCAATGATTTTTAAATAAAGCCTCATACATTTTCTGTAGCTCAAATAACGAAAGTCTTAACTATGAAATGAGGCTGTGCTTATCCTCTGCTATAGAGTGGCAGCATTTGAATTAAAGAACATCTACTACATTTTGTGAAACAGCATTTTTTAAAAACAAAAATAAAGAAATGCCTATTATGGAATAGAGACGCACCTGTTCTTGAAATGTGGGGTAAGATTTTCAGTCATAATTAGCTTATAAAATAAAATACTTTAGGCAAAACTACTTAACCTTCATAATCTAAAATATAATTTCACTTCTTAGATGAGCTAAGAAGGTGACAATAGGAAAGATGAAATTTATTCAAAATTTCAAGTGGCAATTGTAATGCAAGAATGGCTTCAATCACAATAAAGGGACAGTTTCTATACTGACATTTGATAATTACCTGGTCCTTTTATTAGGACCCAGGCTAAGAGACTTAATGGTGTGGTACTCCACAAAAATTGCTTTCTTATCAATTTGTCTGCAAAATTGAATTCACTTTATAAGTGCTGCCATTCCCAGTAATGAGACTGAGTTTCTATATTCTTTTCCCACACTCTTCAGGTTGCTTTGAATTAAGATTAAGTCAACAGCAAAAAAAAAAAAAAAAAGAGGGCGTGTGCGTGGAGAAAATAAACTATTATTTATTTATTTTATTGATTACATTGTATTCCACATTTGTACTTGGGCAGATTTAAAACAAAAACATTGCAAAACCTTCTTTACCTACAGTATAACCTTGCTGCACATCTGAGTTCATGTGTTCATATGAACATATGTTCGTATGTTCACGTAATTAATGGTGGAAGGAGCCAAGACTGGTTATCAAATTTATTGAAATCTGTCGCATTTGACCTATGCTAGATGAAACCAAAGAATTCTCTATATTTCTTGGTTGCCATCTAATGGACATTCAGAGTTTGGCAATCTGGACACAATATTATTCTATTACATGATCCAGCCATTAAATGTATATGAGGAAATATATTCCTCAGTTCTGGGAAGTAATCATCCATCTCTGTGTAGTGAAGATACTCTGTTTAGCTTATGGTTGTCATGTTCAAGCTACCTATGTGATTTGAAATCAGCTCAACAGCTGAAACTCTTATATTTATTGTCCCTGGCTCAGGTGCATACTGACTCTAATGAGCATGATGGCAGCCTTCTAGAAGCGCTTCTACATTAAGATTGTATTTTGCAAGCCCCAAACATCATGTCATCTCTTCTCTAAATACCCAATCCTAACAAAGACTGTATTATGCCACAATGGCTTCTACGTGATATTGCAAGAGATGTCTCTCTAGAAAGACCTAGAAACATGTTTGGGTGAGTTTCTCATAGCTGGGTATAAGATGGGAGGTCATACAAATCTTTTTAAATAAATAAAGCTTCAGAAAAGGATCATTATTTAGGTACAGGACTATTTCACAAACCTTATCATGATGAGTTAGCATCAAGTGCAAAAAAAGTCTTCCTACTTTTTAAAAAATTGGCTCTGTTCGGAAGGTGATCCCTGATACCGACAAGGGATAATTTAAGGATGTTCACACAGTCTCATGTATGGGCTTTTTAAATATACAGCTTTTTCAATATAAACATTAAAAACAATTCACTAAATGCTACTGTTGCTACTAGGGAAGAAATTGCAGTACAATTGTACAATTAACATTGTACTGTAATAAAATTATTCTCTTATTAGTTTCTCTGCAATTTAGATCTCCCTTTATAATATACCCACCACTCTCAATAATCAGATCTGAATCATTTTGAGGCTGTGTTTCTATAGTTATTCTCCATACTCACCAGGTTGCTTTGAATTAAGATAATTCTCAGTCTTATTCTGACATTGGTTCATGTTTCACCTTTGGTGCTCTGGTGCATGCAGAGGTGTGAAATTATGTGGGAAGGTTACATAGGATGTTACAAACTTTATAAACATCTTTACTGTATAATATCAGAGTGCACAGAATGGAAAACTGAAGAAGAAACAGATATGTTTCCTGGAAACCTAATAATTTAGTTTCTGTCACAGTCAATTATGTGTCTGTTAATGGATAGAGATGGGAAAACTGACTTTTACATTTATTCATACCATTCATCATTGTTATATAATCTTTGAGTCACAAAACTGATGCTTTCACACCCTGGCACAGTCAGGAATTTAAGTTTTTCCAGAAACAAAGCAAAAATTATTCCGGTGCTTCTGTTTCCACTGAGCTATTGTCATATTAAGATTGCCAAACTTCCCACCTAGACCACCTTCATTATTCTCATGCACTTGGTTAGAATAAATGCTAAAGTACTATTTCATTCAAAAGAAAGCTCAAATGGCGGAAGATTTTTCCTGCAGTTGTTAATACCAGTATTAGCCAAAAGAGTCATATTTGAAAAATGAGTAGATATTTCAACTGTTAAAATAAAATAAATGATATTCTTTGTAATTTCACATTAGGAAAATTGTACCTACTGTACTTCTTCAAGAGAAATTGAATTCTTCCAAATTAATTCCCACATATTACTGTAAGCTGAATCACTGCATAAGCTTATACATCTCTCCTTCTGTCTTGCAAGGAATTGGATTAATGAATTTTTCACAATTTTTTTGTGAAATTATGTTAGTACTTACTTTTTTATGTACTCCTGATATTACTATCTTCAGACTGAACTGCAGAAGTCTTATTTATTCTAACTATTTACTTAGTTCCTTAAATTTGTAAGCAAATCTTAAATTTAAAGTATAAATTAAATTGGGATGGATAAATTATCAATTTGAATGTCTTTGAATTTTTCAAGCTTATGCTTGGTTAAATCTTTTCCTGCTTTACTTTGTAATTTCCTGTTTTTTAAAAAAGAAAAGTCTTCATGGCAATAGAAATGAATTTTCATGCACACTTTGCTGACTACATATATTACTCTGTACTCTTTTGCTATATACATTTTGAAAGCAATTTTCATGATATGCTGCATGTAAAACTGCACAATTTGTTTGTTGTGGCATTTTTCATTAATACACATATTGGTACACATTCCCCCATCCATACTTGATCCATCAAATTTGGACACCACATAGCTGGGAAAGGTTGATGTATTGTTGATGTATTAATATTACAGTCCTTTTTAAAATGAGCAGATCATTTCTTAATTGGAAAAAAATGGTATAGAGAGAATGTATCATAGTGAAATTAAAAACACAGATGACAAAGAAAGCTGGAGAACACTACTGTGACATATTCAGAAACTCTGACTGGCATGTGGTAAAAGGAACATTGTGCATATAGTAGGAAAGATCAAAACTAGGAAATTGTAGTAAAAAACAAATAAAAGAGGCAAGGACAAGACAATTTAACAGACAGCATGAGGCATGACCAAACATTATAACTGAAGTTATTTTTCCCATTCCAAGTTCAGAATTCATATACAATTTGGATTCTTGGCTCCTGCTTGAACAGCAAATGGCAGATGTGACGGGGGAGGGGGATTTTGCACAGGTTCATTTTTTGTATCAATTATATCCATTCTTAACCTGGAAGCCTTAAGTCAGTTCCTATCTGGATTACTGCAAGATGCTCTGCAAGGGACTATCCTTGAAGAGCATACAGAAGCTGCAGCTGGTATAGAATGCAGTGGCACAAGCAGTTTTGGTGTTTCTTGTTATGCCTATAACAAGAATATTATATAACACCGTATATAACACCATAGCTCAGTAAACTGATCTGAATCTGGTAGGTGCAATTCAAGATGCTGATCCTCACTTAAAAGCTATCTATGATGAAGGGCCAGGCTACTTGTCAGACCACCTTTCTTGTCTTGTTTCTTCCCACTCTACTACACCTAGTAGATGGAGCCTACTCTGGATCTCTCTGGCTAAACAACCTCATGTACTTGGACTCTGGAGTTATAACTCCTCAATGGCAGCATCTTTCCTGTGGAAAGGTGTCAGCCCTGTTAGCCTTTCACAAAATATTGATGATTTGGGTCATGAGAGAGATGAGCACTGCTACTATTGGAGATTAGTTTTTAATAATTTATCCTTGGGCTCTACTTTGGGGGGTGTCACTTGAATGACATGGGCAGCTATATGTATGATAAAGAAAGAAACAAATAAATAAACAAATAACTTTATTTTTTACCAGAATCCTCCATCTTTGCTTGAAGTTCATTCCATCCACCCAATATTCACATCCTGGGTAGGAATATTTTCTCCCCTATATGTGATTAGGGTAGAGGGGGGAAAGCCATGTTTGTGTTTTAAGCCCCAGCATCAACCATCCTCAGAAATCTGGATAATATCATAGCTACTTGTTATGATATGTACAGAATAACCCTTGAGTAACAAGGATATGCACATGGAAACGTTTATGAGAGTAGTTATGAGTAATTATTCAGCCACACTCAGATACACTAAATTGAGTTAAAGTTTACTTTAAAAAATAGCACAGTCCAATAAATGGTCCAGGTCATATATGTTTAACAGTCCAAAGAATATCCAAGTACAAAGTCTTCTTACTTTGTCATTTACAGTAAACAAAGATATCAAAGTATAAGCACAGCATAAATACAACAGAGAACCTTAGATAGCAACAGAATGTCAGAGAGACAGAATGTCAGAGAGAGCAAGCTATGATCTCTAGCTCCCTTTTATGGTAATTTGCAATATAATCAACCAATTGGAATATAGTATAAATAAATACAGTGATTTTGTATTAAAGCTACAAACATACATTATTGGTTTATACCAGGGGTGGGCAAACTACGGCCCGCGGGCCACATCTGGCCCGTTGGGTTTTTTAATCTGGCCCGCCAAAGATTGGTACAGAATTAAGGTTTGATGTGAATGATTGAATGATTGCATTCATTTGATTTTGACTTGTAATGACAGGCATTTCGACACCAGGTGGTGCATTAGGCAGTGACTTGATTTTGTGGAGATTTTGCAGTTTTTATATGTATCATATCTTGTGCTGACCCGGCCCGTCTGTCAAATTTTAAAAGTCAATGAGGCCCCCGAGCCAAAAAGTTTGCCCACCTCTGGTTTATACTGTATATTGCCAACCCAACTAATTGGTGTACAGATTCCTAACACTACTGACCTTTCATAATGTTGTCAAAAGGCACTGAGTTTTGTTTTTATTTATTTTCCAAGAACTGTGTAGCTCTAATGAAAATCCAAACTTTTCCAACTTTAGATCCAAGTGCCAGCACATTCCTGATTGTCACCATATTGCTATTGGTATCATCTCATTGTTATCCTAAGTTGCTTGCTTCACTGGTTCTTCTCCTATTTTTGGGAGCTTGGGAGAATAAATGTACACCCTCTTCCATCTGATACCTTTCATGTATTTGAAGATATAAGGAAAGTAATTATGACCAACTTTAAAAAGAAACAAGTGGAGAAATAAAAAGAATTTCTCTTTTTAGAAATGAGTTGTGGCAATACTGTTTCTCAAGATGCTGCAAACCTGGCAATCAGATGAAACAAAAGAGTGCCAAGAATGGTTTTCAAGAGATATGAACTTATGTGAAACTCTAACTTGAAGGAAAGGGCATCAAGCTTTGTGGTTCCCTGTGTTACTCTGAAAGAATCTTCCTCAATCTGATAACTGTAGATCAGTGGTGGGATGCTGCCAATTCGGACTGGTTCTACTGAACCCCAAACTGGTAGCTCCGATGATCAGCTGGTCTGCCCTATCCTGTCCTATATTTCCATGTTTTTCAGCTCAGCTGATTCGTGTGGAACAGTGGATTCCCGCGCCTCAGCTATTTTACTTACCAGGGCTACCCTAGAAAGTAAGCTTAGAGCTTGAAAGTGCTCTCTCACAGAACTGGTTGTTAAACCAATTGGCAGTCCACCACTGCTGTAGATGGTAAGAAATATGACCAACACAGGTGTCTTCATAGTAGTCTGTGCAGTATAGATCTTACAAGGAAATCTGTACAGAGACCACAAAGTCATAAAATCTGATTTTTCTATAATGCATATCTCCCTGTATTATTTCTCTCATCAATTTCTGTCCAACCTTGTCGGGTTTTGGCTTTTTCTACTTCTACCATAATATTCTCTTCTCCAAAGAAGCATGGCATAGCATAGTAGGGAGTAGAAAGTGATCAAAAGAACCATCTTGTTCAGAAAGAATGAGATCCCAAGTTTTGTTTTTTTGCCTTTGGTCAGCACTATAGATTACAGGGGGAAAAAATCCAGCTGAGAAAATAGCTTCATGTTAAATAGAAGGCTCTACCCCATGCAGGATGCCCTAAGGAAATACTATTGAAATATCCATACTGTAGTATAATCCACTTTCTACATGTCCTTGACAACCAAGTCTAGTCCCTAGTATTCTAAATTCCTCCATTCCTGCATAGAACAAGTCTAACTCCTGCAATGATAAATGCCTCTCAGAAAAATTAATAATGTAAATTTCTTTGCTAAAATAATATTTAGCAACCTATTAAAAAAAGTCCTGAAAATCATTGTACACAATAAGCCATGAAAAGCATTAGAAAGACCCAGAATCATGGTCTAATGGTTTGTAACTGTAATGCCTCAGCAGATAACCAACAATTGCTGATCTTAGATACTAAGCAGAATCCTCCTTTTTTGGAGTTTTGACTGTACATGGGTAATTGGGATGACCTTGGGAATCTATTGTTGGCTAAAGTGGGAGAAATTTCTGAGAAGTAGACACTCACAAGCCATTTTTATAATGCTGCTGTGAACATCACATGGATTTTGGAAAGTCTGACTCAAGGACACATTTACGTTTATGTACAGAAATACCTTGCAATAGGTACTGAAAAGGTCTTTCAAGAGAAGATGGGGAGAATCAAGAGCTACCTACTGTGTCCCTTTGTTTCTGCCTACTGTAACATTTTGCTTACCTACAGTAGCCATTTATGTTCTCTCTAAGATTCACTGGACAATGGTTGCCATGGGATACTGTACATTTTTCTCTTAAAAGACAGACTTTTTGTCAGCCTCTCAGAACAACTCTTACAAGTTGCTATGTCTAGGAAATTCATTTTTCAAAATTCATTTTATGTCAGCTACAACACAAGCACTTTTTCCATATTTACATAGCAATGGTGGGGTGCTTAAGAAAAGCTTCAAGGGATACAATGAAAACTGACGTGCTGTTTTCTTCTACTGTCCTAGCAACAATCAACACTATGCTACCTGTGTATATATGTGTGTATACTTACGCACACACAAACACATGTATACACACAGAGAGTAGCACTCATTGTTCGATACATCTATTTTATCTATATATTTACACACACACACACACACACACACACACACACACACAATTTCTTGCAAGAACATTACATATTCCATAGGCAAAAGGAGTGGGGGAAAACTGCCTTTATGTTGACAGCAGTCATTCACTTTAGGATGCTTTTCATTTGGCTGCATGGGCAATAAAACAGAGTTTTAGACCAAGAATAACTATCCGAACCCAAGCTCTAGTCATGTAATATATACTTTATTTATTTATTAATTCAATTTATATATCTGTCAATCTACACAGAAGACTTTGGGCAGCTCACAAATTATTAAAAGCAATATAAATCAGTAAGCCAATACAACAAGTAAAAACAACAAAACCGTATAAAGTGGTTATGTGGTCACTGACAGTGAATGGATTAGTCACATAAAGTTTCATAAATAAATAAATAAATAGATAAATAAAAACTTTTGGGACTAGGTATTCAAATGTTTATTTCTCATTTCCCCAATAGTAAGTCTGACTCTGAATATTATACAACAAAAGGCTATAATTTTATCTTTTGCCTTTTTTATTTTTTATTCTACAGTTACCCTTGTACTGTGAATAGGTTGGTAGGCAGTACATACATTAAAGAAAATCTAATTTTTGCACCACAGATACATGCCTTTTCAAGTATATAACTCTCCACACAGGGCAATATACAAAAGGCTATGTACTGGTTCAGATTGCCTTAAAGCAGGGCTGTCAAACTTGCGGCCCACAGGCTAGATGCGTTATGTGCTGGCCATGTCCAACTCGGTTTAGCAAAGGGGAAAAAAGTCCCGATACATTTTATTTATTATTTATTTATTTTTGTCAATTGCTTACAAGATAATAGGTATAAGTAAAAACATAGTTATGAATACATGGATACATATAAGAAAAATAAAAAAATAAAAGAAACAATAGGACAGGGACGGTAGGCACATTGGTGCGCTTATGCACACCCCCTACAGACTTCTTAGGAAAGGGGTGAGGTCAATAGTAGACAGTCTAAGGTTAAAGTTTTTGGGGTTTGGGGAAGAAACCACAGAGTTAGGTAGAGTATTCCAGACATTGACCACTCTGTTGCAGAAGTCGTATTTCTTGCAATCAAGTTTGGTGCGATTAACCTTGAGTTTGTATCTATTGTTTGGTCTTGTATTGTTATGGTTGAAGCTGAAGTATTCATTGACAGGTAGGACATTGCAATGTATGATTTTATATACTATACTTAGATCGGACCGAAGGTGGTGTAGTTGTAGATTTTCTAGGTCTAGAATTTCAAGTCTGGTGGCATAAGGTATTCTGCAACGAGTAGTGGAGTGGAGAACTCTTCTTGTGAAATATTTCTGGACTTTCTCAACTGTGTTAATATCAGATATGTAATGTGGGTTCCAGATTGATGAGCTGTATTCGAGTATTGGTTTAGCAAATGTTTTGTATGCTCTAATTATTAGTGTAATATTACCAGACAAAAAGCTACATAAGATTAGGTTAACAACTCTTAACACCTTTTTGGCTATGTAGTTACAGTGGGCTGTAGCACTCAGATCATTAGAGATGAGGACTCCAAGATCCTTGACAGAGTTTGGATCGTCAACAAGGTCTTGACTATTCAGCCTGTATTTTATTTTCTGATTTTTTTTGCCAATATGTAAGACAGAGCATTTATTTGTTGAGATTTGAAGTTGCCATTTGTTTGACCATTCTGATACATAGTCAAGGTCTTTTTGAAGGGTAGCAGTATTGTCTGTGGTGTTGAATAGCTTTACATCATCAGCAAAGAGAATGCAGTTGCTCTTGATATGATCACAGAGGTCATTTATGTAGAGTATAAAAAGAGTTGGTCCTAGAACACTGCCTTGGGGGACACCACTGTTGACAGGTACAGAATTTGATAGGACACTCCCAATATTGACCATTTGTTGTCTGTTTGACAGGAATGTTTCTATCCAGTTATGCAGGTGTCCAGAGATACCATAAGATTTTAGTTTTAGTAGTTTGTCATGTACCACTGAATCAAAGGCTTTACAGAAGTCTATGTAGATTGCATCTATTGCTTTGCCCTGATCGAGTTGTGTAGTTTTTGTTTTTGCAGTGTAAGAGTTGCAGATTACAGGATAGTTTTTTCCTGAAACCAAATTGTTTATTAGAGAGTAGGTTGTTTGTTTCTAAGTGGAGGATGATGGATTGGTTAATAATTGATTCCATGACTTTACAGGTGATGCAGCATAAAGAGATTGCTATATAATTTTCAACTAGGCTGGGGTCTCCCTTTTTGAAGATGGGGATGACCGTGGCTAGTGACCATAGGTTTGGTCCTGAAAGATTTTTCAAAGATTACGCTTAGAGGTTTGGCTATAGCAGTGGATAACTTTTTAAAGAAGTAGGCACATATTCCGTCTGGTCCAATAGATAGAGATGGTTTTAGATTGCATAGTGCTTTTTCAACATTGTCTTCTATAAAATCGATATGTATTAGATCATTGTAGTTGTCTGTGGTTCGACTAGGAAATACTGGGCATGATCCATTGCTGTTTACAAATACTGAGCCAAAGAATGTATTAAAGAGGTTGGCTTTAATGGTGTCATCATTGCAGTCTTTACCATTAGGTCCCTTCAGGGGTGGGATGGACCTTGAGTCTTTTAGTTTGTTGTTTACAAAATTGTAGAAAATGCGGGTGGAATTGGTGCATAGAATGTTTTCTTCTTATTTAATGTGGTGGCATATATGTTTTTATCTGGTGGCATAAATTTTTGTATCGGCTTTTGAAGTTGGCAATGTGACCAGATTTGTTTTTCTGCCAAAGTGATTTATTTTTGGATTGACGCTTCCTTATTGTTATGGGTAATTTGTTTTTTCTGGTTTTGGGAGTTGCTAATGGTACATATAGATTGATGACTCTTTTGACTTCAAGTAAAAATATGTGATGATGCCGTGACGATGTGAGTGTGACACCCCTGCCTTAAAGTATAACTTAATTCATGTTTACATTTAAATAAGCAATATATATTGCTGTGCTTATTTAAATGTATGTATGTATGTATATGTGTATATGTGTCACACACACACACACACACACACTGAAATAACTTAAATATCCAAAAGGCATGCTTCTGAGGTTTAGAGGAAGTTTTCTTTTGTTCTAATATTCAGAAGATTGATATTATTATGGGGCAGGATAAAATACATGAAGGATTATTGATGACCATTTGAAAATTCTATCAGAGTAGCCAGTGAGTGGAAATTAATTTGGGAAACAGTAATTAGTTAACATGGAAAATTCTATTGTTTTAAATTACTAAGAGATACAGTAAGAAAAGAAAGGGAAAAGGACAAGTTCAACATGATATACAGTTAAGGACTGTTAAAAGAATTAAGGATGCAATGCTTAATAAACATTTAATTGTAGTTTCCTATACTAATAAGGACTTAAAATAAAAGATAACCTTAATATCAGATTGCTGCATATTGTACAGCAATTTAACATGTAAAATTACTATTTTTATGTATTCTATTTTTCCCAAATGTAATGACAAACATTTTCAAATGTACAGAATGTTGCAGCGCTAAATAAATAGATAAATAGATAAATAGATAGATAGATAGATAGATAGATAGATAGATAGATAGATAGATACTGGGATACTATTGAATACAATAAATAATAGTGGAATGTCTTTTCTGGATCACCTGATCACCTTAAATTCATAGAATATTTGAGTTGAAAGTGATCATTTTACAAGTCCAGTCAATGCAGAAATTCAAATCAAAGCAATTCTTGACAGATGGTGCCTGATCTATTCCAGAGAATATCTAGTAAGAGATGCCAATTATTTGTCTGGGAATCAGTTCCATTGTAAGGTTGCTGTAATTCACCTCCCAACTCAATCTTTTCTTTCTCAGGCTAAATCTTTCCTGATTCCTCAGTCTCTCATTATAGAACCTAGCCTTTTGAATATCCCCACTGCTATTTTCTAAGCCTGTTCCAGTTTGCCAGAATATTTCTAAAAGCTGGCAAAACCTGCACATAATATTTAAAGTGGGAACCAAAAAAAATATGTGGAGGAACTATTATTTTGTATATTTGGAAAACATCTGTTTATGAAGCCTAAAATTTCACATGGCTTTTTGATTAGACTTTTAATTGTGGATCTCATACACATGGCAAATAAAAGTGTAGGTTCAATTATGGAAAAATGCAAAATTCAAAGCAAATGGCCTTGAATTACTGAAGCTTTTGCAGAGGTGCAGAGGTGAAAGATGATTATTGAGAATAGTAAGAAAGGTATGCAATAGAAATAAAAATAAATGCTTAACCAATGGTTTAATATGGAGCAGGGATAAAAAAATAACAAAATGTGATGCCCCTTTGTTATTTAATACTTTTATGGATATGTTATAAAGAAAATATGTGTTGATAAAAGTGGTTTGTTGATTAAGGACATTTTCTTTGGAGTATAGCTGATCAAGATTAACATGGTTTGCGGTGAATATCCGATAGCTTAATACAACGCAACAAAGAATTTGGATCTAAAAAAGAACATACTGGCAAAGAAAATCAATGAAACAATTGTAATATATATCTTGATAGAATGTTTTCTAGAGGTGGAAATTGAGGAATATTAAGAGATACAAATGCTGGTAGAAACGGAGTGGGTGCTATATGGTATGCTGAAGGAATGAATGATTGTTAAAAAATATAAAGAGCTACATAAATAAGAGCCTATTTCTGCTAACTTAGTTAAATGGAAATAAAACTTGGATGTGTTAGAAGAAGCACAAAAGCACCTTAGGCTGAAAATTTGGGGGGAAATGCTATAAGAATTTGCTGCTATAGATATTTGACAGATAGTCACCAGCCTCTGTTTAAACACTTTTGTGAAGTCTATCCTATTATTGAATAAGTTTGTCCCATCTCCAAGTGAGATCTCCTTTCTGTAAATTTTAGCCCATTGGCTCTTATCCTGTTTCAGAATAACTCTGAACAATTGGCCTCCTCTTCTGCACAACAACCATTCAGATATAAAACAGCTGTTAGGTCTGTATGAAGACTTATTTTATTCCAGTGTAAAGCATACTCAGTGTATGAATTGTTACATGAATGTTTGCAACAATAGAAAGACAGAGATATAGTACATGGTTAGGTGTAAGCTTTTGCTTCACTTTTCTTATCTCCTACCTTTAATTTCCTTGGCTTACTATATCTTACTTTCTTTTTGAGCTTTTTTAGCACAAAAAGGAGTAGAATAATGGGTATGTATGTAGGTAAAAATAAATTTAAAGTATTCCACACCTCTTCTTTTTCTATTTATTCTGTTTATTTTTAACACATTGCATCCTTCAGATCCTACACAGTTGTCATGAGAGGCATCCCAGAAGATCTCCATTATAACTATTAAATCATTCTTGCCACCCTGTTCTAAAAGTTCAAGCTCACAGAAATAAGGCTGATATGCCTTATTTGTTTTCTGCTTGGGAAATTTTTGTTGAGGGGGATCTCATGGGACTTAAATATCTTTAGAAGTTATATTAGCCACTGAGAAGGCCCTAAAACACTAGTTTCATCCTTATTGGGTCTATGCAGGCATACTAGATGGATGGCTATATAAATTTGATAGATAGATGACAGATAGATAAATAGCAGATACATAAATTCTAGAGATTATGTTCAACTTTTTAATCACCTACATATCTACATGCAGTTCACGGAACAAGTTTATGGATTTCAAATATACTTTTACCTTTACTTTTATTTTTATCTTTACCTATGTATATCTGTATCTATATCTACCTATCTATCTACCTATCTATCTACCTATCATCTCTCTCTTTCTCTATCTCTCTGTGCCCTCCACCCACCCACCCACCCACCCACCCACCCATCCATCCATCCATCCATCCATCCATCCATCCATCCATCCATCCATCCATCCATCTATCTATCTATCTATCTATCTATCTATCTATCTATCTATCTATTTATCTACTGGAGGGAGGTGTCAAGAGGAGCCCAATCTGGACTCTTTGCATTGCAGGAAGTAGCACAGACCTGATCTCCTTGATCTCCTGAATCCTTGACACCTTATCTTGCCCTTCCCAAGAGAATGAAGTCAGTGTGGCAAAATTCTTGTAACAGAGTTGATTAACAATAAAATTGCTCTTGAGACTTTTCACAAGTGTTTCAGGTTGCTTTTTCATGACACGTTCAGCTGACGGTCTCTACTTCTAGAAACCTACAAAATTGTTTCTTAAAGAAAGAAGGACATTGCCTGAACATTTGATTACAAAGTGATGCAGGTATGGTGGTTCATGTTTCAGTGCATGTTAATAAGTTAATAATGACTAGCCAATTCATTCTGTCTATTAGAAAAAAGAAGCAGAACTTTCAGTCTCAACTAAGGTCCCCTTTGACTAGACTTTAGTATTATTTGCTATTTAGAGCAAAAACTGGTTTATGCTTAACATGGCCCAGGAGAAACAATTAACAAGGAATACTGCTAGGTGATTAGATTTTATTTAGAAAGACTTTTAATCAAAAAGTAATTAAAACAAAGCCCATTACTTTAAATATTTAGTGTCTAATACATCTTTCCTACTGCATTATCCCATGATTGTCCTTACAAAACTATAAGAGAGCCCACAAGAGAGAATAAGTATATTAAAAATAACTTTTCCTAACCAATTAAAAATTATCTTCAGAATAAAGCAAGGTAATGATAATAGTTGGCATTTAAATAGTGCAAATTAGCATTCATTTTATAAAGTATTTAATCCCATATCTGGGATTTTTATACAGAAATTGTCATCCACCTTTTATTGGGTTCACTAGCATTACTGAAATAGTATATGTACAGTATATAATTGCACATATCAGTGTCTATGTAGAGATACTGAATAGTCACATGAAATGCCCAAAATGTTACACCGAACCTATTATACTTATCAGCAAAGTGTATTCCAATGGCTTAGTCTGCTGTTAATAATGATAGCAACCTATGGCATATCAGCACAAATGTGATTACGATAAACATTGCTGTTGGGTTTTTATCTGATATTAGGTGATACTCGTGGAACTTATCTACTAGTCACAGTAAAATAGGGTATAAGTCACGGGTAACAAGACCCATACCATATTTTTTTCTGAAAATGAGCTTTCTGAATCTACCCTCAAGAACTGCTGATGGCAAGATATCAAATTGTATTAGCATAAAACCTCTGTCGATTTTTTGAACGGTGAGATGCTCAAAGCATCTAAGTGATAAGGTTTAAAATGATTCTTATGACATCTCAGCTCAACTTTGAATATGGAGTTCCATATTCAGAAAACTTTTGGCCTGATCTATTGATAAGATAAAGCCAATACACTTCAGGAAACATCCATAGTGCTGCAGTTTGTCAACGTTGGCTCTCTTCAGGAAGATTGATATTGTAGCTATTGATCAAACTTTGAAAAGCCAAACCTTGCCATAGATAGTTAAACCTTAGCCAATAACAGAATCTTTATTTCAGCTATTTACTTCCCTTAACACCTCTTTTCTATGGGGATGAGAAATTATCACTTTGTAAAAGATGGTAAACAGCAGTTGAGGGAAGACTCCACAGTTTTTCCTCCTTGGCTTCAAGCAACACATGTATAACACTATATGTGTGCTTGCATTGCTCACTTCCCTATTCTCTGCCATCTGTTACTCTTCATATTTCCTGAATACTCTCCTTTCACTAGAGGAAAATACATTGCCAAAGAAAGTGTGAGAATTAGCTCATGTAGAGCAAGAATAGCCTTTTGAATCAGAGCCCAGTTAAAACATGGTCGATGTTTTAAAGATAGTTGAAGAATTATATGGAAATGAAGTGGATTTATTTATTTAAAATATGTTCTTCAAATTTTTTTTTTTTAAAAAAAAAAGCTAGAGAATTTCTAGAATCTTGGCACTCTGGCAAATTAGCCATCAATAGACACATAGACATAAACAATATCTACATACTGTGCAAAAGAGACAATCAACAAACCAAAAAGGAAACAACAAACTCAAAACAACCTCTTCACCAGTAATCAACATCCAAATGTGCATAGATTAACATCAGTCCAATCATCAAGTAAACAATACCCCAATCAAAGTCAACAATAAACAGCCTAATCAAAGAACTTCTAAGACCACCCAAGGCAAGCCACTAGAATAAATTGAGAGCAAGCCCCACTCTTTATTAGCACTGATGATGCTACCTAGTTTGAATAATAAAACATCTGAGAGAAAGCAACCAAGCTTAGAGAGCACCAAGGACCTCTCATTTCAACCCTGAGCTACAAATATTCTCCTTTATTAATTTCATTCTGAAGTCACTATGACAAGCTTGAAAAACAAAAACTAATCAAAATAAGTGGTAGGAGCAGAACACTGCATTCCAAAAAGCTATGATTTAATATAAAGGTCATGGACACTCCTATATACTTTCCCCAATGTTCTTCTGTAAATTGTGCCATCCATTAGTCAAAATTGTACATTCAATAATTCATAATTGAAGCCCTCTCCAATTCCAAAGATGTATACCAACATTGTATGACAAGGGAGTAATGTCAGCAGCTTTGTCCCAGGAATAGATCAAACTTGAAGAATGTCCTTGAAGAATGGCAAGCTGGACATTAATGGGTGGGAACTACTCTAGATGAGGGTGAGGTTGCACATGCTTGTGAATATAGCCATCTTAGCTTTCCTCTGTTATCCCTAAGGCTACCCGCCAAAACCTGTATGAGTTTAGCACCCACAGGCTAGCAGGGCCACTCATTAAATTGCAATGAGTGCTCATTATACCCAGTAAATGCTCATGGTATTTTAATGAGTACAACAAACATTTTGCTGGGAAAAGCTCAAGAGTGCAATAAAAGCTTACAATAGGCCTACACAAGAAGTTATTTGAAAAAGGCAACTAATGGTAAGTAATTTCAATTTTTCATACTGTAAATTTTGAACCGAGCATACAGAATGAGAAGAAATCATACAGTATGTCACATAAACCTATAAACCCACACAGACAGGCAAGACACGAAAATACAAACTTACAGCAAACAGCACTCCTGACCAGCACTGATGATGTTACCTAGTTAGGGTATTGAAACATCTGCAAGAAAACAAATAAGCTCAGAGAGCACCAAGGACCCCTCAAACAGATAATGTTTACCTATTTTACTTTGAACTTCATGTAATCTTTTTCTTGGGCTTTGGGATATCTCTTTTTTTACTATTAAAAAAAATAATATCTGAAATCACTCCAAAAGGGTACAACATTACAATTTGATGCATTTTACAATTATGAGCAAATATTTCTGGAACCTAACCGCAGTACTGCCGATGATACTACAGTTTTCAGAGCTCACCATTCAAAAAAGAGCCAGACTTAGCAGAAGGTCTCACACAAGAGTAGTATATAACTCAGCTGCAAACTGTGTTTTTCAATGGAAAGTTTCAGTCCCCAATTAAAAGGTTCTTAGACAGAAGTGCAAACAGTGCTCTATCTGGCTTGACAGATGATAGACTACGTAGTTGGAACTGTGACATATGCCAAACCATAGTTGTAAATGTGTTTTGTCAAGTCTGAGGAGATCTAGAAAATGCAAAACTAGATCGGTTGGAATCTGAATCAGCAACTTATAATGCTACCATGCCAAACTGGTTAATGATATACAGTACATGTTTAAAGCAGCCAAACCATTGTCATAAACCCAATAGCACAAAAGTTCTGAAGTTCTACTCAATTTTGTCCATACTCAGACCATTATTTCTAAGGCAGGCCCTCATTTCACCAGACCATGTAAGAGTTGTGTGCATAAAAAAAAGAAACCGGCCCCCCCCCCCCCCGCTTTTTTAAAATAGTCCCCCAAAAAAAAAACATAAAAATAAAACCAACAATAATGGGGCAAAAAAAAAGAAGAAAAAAAAAGTAAAAAAAAAAAAAAGGAAAAGAAGAAAAAAGAAAAAAAAGAAAAAAAAAAAAAAAAAAAAAAAAAAAAAAAAAAAAAAAAAAAAAAAAAAAAAAAAAAAAAAAAAAAAAAAAAAAAGAAAAAAAAAACGAAAAAAAAAAAAAAAAAAAAACCAAAAAACAAACACCCCCCCCCCCCGCCCACCCCAAACCCCCCCAACCCCACCAAAAAAAAAAAAACCAAAAAAAACCCCCCCCCCCCCCCCCACAAAAAACCAAAACAAAAAAAAAAAAAAAAAAAACAAAAAAAAAAAAAAAAAAAAAAAGGAAAAAAAAAAAAAAAAAAAAGCACCCCCCCCCCCCCCCCCCCCCCCCCCCCCCCCCCCCCCCCCCCCCCCCCCCCCCCCCACCAAAACAACACCCCCCCCCCCCCCCCCCCCCCCCCCCAAAACCCGCAACCCCCCCCCCCCCCGGACCACCAAACCCCCACACCGCCCCGGGGGCACCCCCCGGCCCACACACGAACGACAAAAAAAAACAAAAAACCACCCAGGCAAACCCCCCACCAAACAACAAAACCCAAACACCCAAACGCCCGCAAACCCCCCCCAACAAACAAAAACAAAACCCCCCCCCGAAAAACCCGGCCCCAGGGGGGGGCGCCCCCCCATTGGAGGCATTTTAAAAACTTTTGGTCCTTAAGTGTCTCATTTCCTCCCTGGTGGTTTAATTTTTATGCCCCACAATCGATCTAGCACATTTCAAGCAATTAGGGAAAGGTAATTATTTTGATGTAGGAAAGGAAACAAAGGGACACTGGACTGTTGCTTTTATACAGATATTAGAATCTGTTTTATTTTCCCTCACTTGGAAAAATGTTCAAGTCATTCTGATATTTTCAGTATATAACTTCTGCTTCTCTGATGTTGCAGAATTCTGGTATACTGCTAGTATGATAAGATCTAAGTTAACTAATGCCCATTACTCAGTATAATATAACTCTGGCTACGGTTTGAACTTCAATAATTAAACAAACAAATGAACAAACAAACAAATAATTTTTTAACTTCAATCTTAGAATTTTAGTTATATTCCTTAGTTTTAGACAAATAGCATTCTATAGATATAGATGTAGCTAGTAACAGAAGTGAAAATATTCTGCACTATATTGTGCTTTATATCTGGTTCTTCTCCTCCTCTTTTACTTTTAAACAGTTGGTTATTTCATTCTATATTGATCTTCTATATTGATCTATATTGATCCTTGACATGATTAAAGGTATATATAATCTATTCCTTGGATAATTTTTTTTCTCAGTTAAAATTTAACTTTTTGCAACTTTACAACACTGCATACGTTTCATTGTATGAGGCATTACAAATGACTTCATGGATATACCTCAACAGATGACTTGCTAGGCATCTTGCAATTGACAGATTTACTGGGTTATGAAGATTGGAATGACCAAGGAGAATGTAACAGTTTTATAATAGAAGTGAATGTTGTACGCATAAACTAAGATTTGGATCCTGTACAGCAGTATGATGATAACCTCAAAATACGTACATCTGGAAAACTCAGAAGAATCTAGCTTTCAAGGGTGGGGACATTTAATTTACTGTTTGTATGCACTAATTCCAAAAATACAATTCGGAATAAGCCAGGTCTCACATGTTGTCTTTCCTTATCATCACAGTGATTTAAAATGATTTTACCTCTCGAGTAAAGATAAAATAAATTTACAATTGATACTATCTCCTAGTCGTTTGCAACAAGATAACTGTCCTGATATGGTGTTCATTAGAACTCGGATAGAAAATGGAAAGAAAAAGGAAGTAACATGATTGTTCCCATGAAGGTCTTCTACAAAATTAAAAAGAAACACACACTTGCATTTTAGACATTCAATGAAAATGTTCTTTACAGATTTGTCATAGGATTTGTTTTTCAGTCATCTTCCCCCCCCAAGAACAATGATTATTATTGTTATTGTTATTTTTTTCCTTCTTCTCAAGGAACAGTGAATAGTGAAGACTGTTTTTCAGTCTTAAATACATAACAAAAGGAAATCACACTGCCCCAATGGATTTCTCTTTCATTATATATCCACCAATCTTTAGGTCATTCACGTAATAACAGTGTAGGACAGTGTTCATTTTTAGGAATTATACTAATTATACTAACCTCCTTCTCTGTGATAAGGTTTGCTGTACAGACAAATTTGGCAATTTTCCTCTCCAGCAAGGAAGATAGATAACTGTACATTTTATTATACTGACAACTAGGACTGAAAATAATGTAAAGTATGAAAACTTAGCATTTTCTTACAAACAAGTATTTCAAAGGTCAACTATCTAGGGAAATGTTTATTTCCTAAGCTGGACTTATACCTCAAGAAAGCCTTTGACAGAGTGCCTCATGATATTTACCTTACTCAAATGTTAAAATATGATGAGATGATCTCACCATTAAATGGACCCAAAGTTGTCTGAATTATTGTACTGTAATAGTGCTCACCAATCAACCCCCCGCCATTCACCTGGAGAGAAATATTTAGTAGAATTCCACAGGACTTTGCATCTTGTGCTGTACAATATTTTCATCATTAATGATTTGAGGGGGGCATTTATAAAGTTGGTGCATGACAAAACTGGGTGCAGTGGCTAATACTTTAGATGAAAGGGAGAAGATTTTAAAAAAACTTTCAAAAGGACTTGGTATAACAAATTGTAAGAGCCATGGTGGCATGGTGCTTAGAATGCAATATTGCAAACTCTGCCCATTGCTAAGAATTCGATCCTGACCAACTCAAAGTTGATTGACGCTTTTGTCTTTCTGAGGTCAGTAAAATGAGGACCTAGATAGTTGGAGACAATATGTTGACTGTAAATTGCTTAGGGAAGGTTGTAAAGCACTCTGAAGTGGTATATAAGTCTAAGTGCTATTGCTATAACAAGTTATAACCAACTGCTGAGTTTCAAGCAAAGTAATATAATGGCTGACTTTATACAACTCTTTCTCCTGATTTAAAAACAAAAGGCTAACCTTCATCTGATACTTTAATCTATGCACACAGCTGACTTTAAAATGAGAAGGAGGAATGAGTCTGAATGTATGCAAATGACTGAGAGAGTGGGAAACAGAATAAATTCAGGAGAGCTCTGTAAGCTTGAGGTATTCCTCATTTTTCTGGTTAGATTCTCTAAGAGCTGCCTTGGAAGAAAGAGAAGGGAAATTTATGCCTTGAAGCTACTAACGAAGAAAATGAAAACACTCCAAAGCATTGTGTAGAACTCTTAAACTTCAAAATGTTCAATGGAACAGGACAGACCCACAAGGGAACACTTAGGTAATGATCCAAGATGTTGAGTGGAACTCTTAAAATTTATTTTATCTGTTTTTATTTTAGATTTTTTAAAAATCTGCCTTTATTATTTTTATAAATAACTTATGATGGCAAACATATCTTATATTCATTCTTCCTCCTATTTCCCCACAACCATAACAGAGAGGGAGGGAGGGGAGGGGGAGGGAGGGGAGGGAGGGAGAGGGAGGAGAGAGAGAGAGAGAGAGAGAGAGAGAGAGAGAGAGAGAGAGAGAGAGAGAGAGAGAAAGAGAGAGAGAGAGATTGGGCCACAATCAACTAGCCAACTTTCATGCCTAAGGCAGATCTAGAACTGAGAGTTACCTGATTTCTATCATGATTCCTTAATCGCTAGACCAAACTGGCTACTGGGAGAACTCCAGAATTCAAGTACAGATCTACTGATCATCATGTGAATTAAGAAGAGAGAAAGTAGATCCATCTCAAGTTTTTCCTGTGTCTAATGCTTGAGCTCATTTTAACCATTCTTGAGATCCAAATTGTTAATTACTATTACAGCTGTATTATAGCTGTAAAGCCTGAAGAAAATGTGTTATGTACAAGTTCTTTTTCAAGCAAAATATCATCTACTTACAATTGTGAAATTCATAACTTTGAGAATCCAGATGGTCATGGCAAGATTCACCAGGATTAAAATCATTAGAAGTAGCACAAAAAAATAGAGGCACCTCTTCCGCCAACCATAAATCCCCACTTTGTATACATGTGGTCCTTCTGAGCTCTGCATGGTGCTTCTCTGGGCATACTGTTCCTGAGGCATCTGGAAAAGAAAATATAACCAGACATCATAGGCATAAACTGTAGACATGATGAGAATATGTATTTGTTTATTTAAATGATTTAAATGGCTTCCCATCTCACAACAGTGACATGAAGCAGTATACAAGGATAAAACAATAAACACACTACAAATCTCTAGGTGACCAAGGTTAATACTACAATCCTAATTGCAGGCGTGAAAGGGTAACAGGGTCAGGACAATCCAGGTGTATGGAAGACTGCTTTTTCAAGTGCAGGCACAGTTTGTAGATCCAACAAGATGGTGCCTGGCATATGTGCACTCCAAGATCTGGTGAGAGGAACAGTGGAAGTCCTACAAATAGCCTCTTAGCAAGCGTATATAAAATAAAGCATTTTGGAAATACCTGTGTACTTTTGAGATACCTTTTTTTTGACTTTGTGACTGTAATACAAATACAGATGCTTTATTACTGAGCTGCAGAAGCCTCATTTTTAAAAAATGTAGGAGCAAAAACATTTATTGTCAAAATAGCGTTATTTATGGTATGGTTATGTTCTCCTTTCTTACTTATTCATTTTTTGCTAAAATGCAAAATAATAATAATAATACAAATCTAAAGAAGAGATGGGGAATAATTTAACTTGATCCGTATTGATCAAATGAATTGACCTAATTCACGCTTGCCAGAATTTTTTTTTTTAAAAAAAGGACTTGTATGCAATCATTACTCAGATTTCATCACTCTCTGCATTTTGCAATTATATTTTTTGCTATTACAAACATTTAAAGAAAAATCTATGTTAAAGGATATTCTGTATGTTATGGAAAATAACGTGGAAGTTAATTGTTTGACGGTTTTTAATTTTTAATTTATGTACTGACCTAGAAATAGAGTAGCATGGATTTGTGAATAAAAAATATATGTGAGATTGATACTAAGCAGCAAAAAAAGGGGTTGATCTAGTTGTATTTGGGTCAGATGCAACCAGGAAACCAAAGGACTAGTAAAGGCTCAAACTGGATGAAACTTTTATGTGAAAATTGAGCAGATAGACCTCTATCCTGAGGTCAGAAAGAAAACAACCATACACCCATCGACTCACAAGGGCCAGAAGGCCTAAGGCTTTAAAGTCTGAAGTAGACATATACGAAGAGCTTGATTTCTTGTATTTTGCAGGGGAGGGAGGCACACTTTCTGTGCAAATACAGCATTTAACACTAAATGAACACTATGAACCTACAATAAAGCACAATCTACTCATGTCTTCTCTGTGAACTTCCGCTGTAAGCAGATTGCTAAATGTCTGGGCAGTCAAGATTTATAGTTGAACCTACTAGGAAGTTTGACCATAGCTCTGGATTAGACTGGGAAACAAAATGTGAAACTTCTCTAGGATAGCTTTACAAAGATGCAGTGCAGATGCTATTTCTAGTTCTCCTAGAAATTCCCCTATTAAGTCATTTGTTTCAATAATTTTACTATATATGGTTGTATTATAAACAACAAAATGAATAATCATTACTTAAAAAGAAACAAAACAGAAAAACATCAAAATGTTCAAACATCTAGAAATTGTACAAGATGTTTGCTTATTTCCCCCTTTTATATTGCTCCCAAGCTATTAAATGAACTCAGAATGTTGTTCAGTCTTTACTCTTTCCTCCTTTGGGGAAGAACTCACACTCTTCTTTACTGGCCAGACCTGCTCAGTTTGAGTTAGTTTTAATGGAGATTTTAAGGTTTTCCTTTTCTTTTTAAATTATTTTCAGTTGTCTTAACTGCTATATAAGCAGAAATCCTAAATGAATGTGTGTCCCTTTAAGTTGGTGTTGACTGCTGGTGATGGCCTGGACTGATCTGGACTGTCTGGATTTGGAGGCTTTCTTGGCAATGTTTTGTGGAAGTGGTTTGGCATTGCCTGCTTCTTTTGAGAGCTGGCTGAGAGAGTCTAACTTGCTGAAGTTCCTTCACCTGGCAATGATACAGTTGGACAGATACAATTGGAGGGAGAGCTATGTCCGGTTTGTGTGTTTTTTTGTGTCCACAGAAGTGTCGGAGGACAGGTTAAGAGAGCTCTCATTGACCTTACCAAGATCTTTCACTAAGAAGAATCAGCAGTGGATGAAAAGCAAGAGTGGACCTGTCCTCCCATGCTTTTATGGACCACCCAAAACACACAATTTATACATGCCTCTCTGTTCAATTGTATTCAATTGTATTCAATTACCAGGGACCCCAACCCTCAAAAATGCTAAAGCGTTGGCAAAAAGATTGGAAAACTCATAGAGGGAAATAAATATTCCATCACCTCCCCATTGTAATACCTTCAAAGAATAAAAGATGTGACAATAAATAAAGATGAAACTGTGCTCTTTTTTAATGTCACAGCATTCTTTACATCCATAGTCAAATAAGATCCAATCTAAGTTGGTCATTGGGACCACAGGCTTATTCTTCCAAGCTTTTGGACTTGTGCTGGAGCCCAATCTCGGGGAACTCTCCAGGATGTGTGCTAAACAGTCCATGGCAGTTCTACTACACAGTACATCTGCCCTAACCAAACATATCAAGATTCAGATACCAGAATCATGGATATCATCAGCTTTTACCTAACCACATACTTTCAGTTTGGTGGACAAATATATCAACAAATCAAAAGAACCCCCATTGAATCACTGCTGTCATGTCGCTGTTGGAGACTTACTTCGAGGGAGAGGAGGAACAGCCGACAGGGAGTGGAAGTGTGGCTCCTGAGGTTGTGGAGGAGGCTGAGGAAGGGCAGTCAGAGGAGGACTGCAGGGAGGAGAGGATAAGGGAGAAACGTGAATGGTGTGGTCTACGGGGGTGGGGAGGAAAGGCCTTGATCCCTTCATGGGCTGCAGCTGTGAGAACTATTTAAAAGGATGGACTATGCATGAGCCAGGGCTGGAAACAAAGGGTGAAAATATTTCTAATCTGTCCATTCTTACCTGAGTTTGGTGTCTTTCCAGGCCTTCCCAGTGTGTATTCCAATATCTGTGGATGTCTTCAAACCCTTATCTTGCCTGATTTCCTTAATTGCTTCAGTGTGATTTATGTTATGTTTTCTAGTTATAATTTATAGGTATTTTTAGTTTGAAGGGCATGTCCTCCTTTTTACAACTGTTTGTGGGGGAGTTTTTTGTCTCCAGTCAAGGATATTTGGAGCTTTAAAGCCAAGTTGAAAGATTTAAAGGGGCTTCACCTGTTTTTGTGCCTGTGTTTATTTTGTATCCCACCCTGGGTTATCACAACTGCTTTCAGGACTCATAAGAGTGACCACAATACATTGCCTAGATTCTATAACACTCTCACAGATCCAAAGTATGGATGATACATTTGGCATAAAAAAGAATCAACTAGAGAACAGATACAAAATATCTTCAAAGGAATACAATTCATAATAGAAAGAGAAAACAATAACATGCTACTTCCCCTGGATATCCTCATCAGCAGAGACAATGATGGTAAATTAGAAACACATGTCTGTCATAAAACTACCCACACTAACTCAGTGGTCCACTATCAACATAACAACCCAACTTCCCACAAGATAAGTTGTGTAAAAACATGTAAGAACACTATTTAAACAAGTACAAACACCCTGCAACAATCCTGAACATCAGAAAAAGGAAAACGACCAACTATAGAACATCTTTCAAGAAAATGGATATCCATGCAACTTTGCTCGCACAACCCAATGAAGCACAACCAACACAAGCTGTGAAAAGTATAATATTGCTATATATCAAAAACATCTCAGGAACAGCTAACAATTACAACCTCATGGCATCACTGTAGCACTAAAAGAAACTAAAGCCCTGCAAAATCAAAAGACCCAGAAAACCTAGAAGAAAATACAGAAGACGTCTACAACATACAGTATAAGGACTGTAACAGCCAGTATAAGGGATAAACAGATATCCATGAACACCAACCAGCAATCAGAAGACATGATGAACATTCTTTAATTTCACAAGACATGGATAGAAATTAACACCAAGATTTACACTAGACCAGCAATCAAGAAAAAAAACAATTTCTCAGTCAAGGAACTACCAAACTCTGACATCAAGCTAACAACAAATAACATCCTAATCAAGGAACCAAGATCACTCTCACCAACACTGAGAAAGCAGGCCACTAGTATATAAAATGAGAGCAAACCCTTTTCTAGCACTGATGATGTTACCTACCATGTTTTCCCGAAAATATGACCTACCTCAAAAACAAGGCCGGGCTGTAATGGTCCTAGGGTAGGTGGTTAAGACATCCCCCCAAAATAAGACCTGGCTTTTGGGGTCCAAAAGAAAATAAGAGAGGGTCTTATTTTCAGGGAAATGTAGTAGTTTGATAATGAAATGTCTGCAAGAAAATAACCACATTCAGAGAACATCAAGGACCTTACATATAGAAGTCCTAACAAAAAAAAATAGTGAACCATCTACTGCAATTGCTTGAACTCTGAATGAGGCTTGAACATGCCGTGCATTTCACATACTAGTGCTCCCTATCACAGCAAAGATCATTAACTAATGTTAAGATAAATAAAGTAATATATGTTACCATTGAAAGAAAGGATCCCATAAGGCAATAGGACCATCATCATTATATTGTGTATTAAGTAAGTGCTATTGTTGCCTGAAACATGCTGCACATTAGAAAGCAAAGGATGGGTTCCGATGTTACTATCCACTTATTGGTGTTTAGCCCATTTCTTTCCCTGACTGCAATTTTGAACTTTCAAAGTCCAGAGGGAGGGTGAATGAGGAGCTTCAGATGGAATAGAGAACACCCTATAGTGTAAGTAAATATCCAGATGTACAACAGTTAATAAAATAATGAATCAATTTTGTTGCTGTAGTGAGGTAGAATTCAGATTAAAATACTGCAGAAATATCTGAAAATTAAAAACATATGAACCCCAACATCTGAAACAGCATCCATTCTATTCTTTTGAAATATGACGTGTGGAAATATAGGTAACAGTATTTATGGACCTATAGTGGTTGGAAGAGGTGACAGATCTTCTACTGAACAATATTAGGCTGCTTAGATGACTGCTAGATACCTTGAAGCAGAAGACTAACTGAAAATATCTTTGGCATATGCTCATTAGCAGGATTCTAAGCAAAAAACCTGCAGTCTGTAGATGCTTAATGAGCACCTAGGTTATCAGTTAACTTAATCAAAATGTAAATGAAATAGAACAGCTTATGTTTGTCCTTTATCTCTGATTTCAAAAGGCAATTAATTCTCAGACTGTAAATAAATACAATCCCCATGTTCCATACCAATAATACAATCACAACTAAACAATGAAAGTTTCAAATAGTGTTCAAATAGTCTTAATTTAGGTTCTAAATTAACAGCCTGAATTCTGCATGCCTGTTGCCTCTTCTTCAGTCCAGACAGAGAAGAAAATGCCATGACCAACTTAGGCAAAGAATCTGCAACACTAACTTTATTTATATTCAGCCCAATGCAAGGATGACAGCTTCAGGTCTGCTCTAAGCAATAGGAAAGAAAATGGCAAGATGCCACAGAGAGGCTGATTGAAGCTGTAATCTTTTACCCACTTAACTGGGAATAAGTCCATTCAGCTCAGTGACTTTACTTCTAACCTTTAGCAGTAAATCTCACTCTTTCTAGCTTATTATAATGTCTATAAGGCCACAGTAGTTAGATTTATCCTGGTGGCAAATTGTGTACAATGTAATTAGTATGGTTCTGTCTTCTGTGTGTGTGAAAAGGAATATTGGTGGTTATTTGATGAGGAAGTGTTAATTGCCTAAGAGTTGTGCCAATTGCAAGGCTTGTGCAAGGGCACTATTAGAAAGGTAGAACAAATGTAAGACATAGTTTCTACACATGAAGGGGATGGCACTGCAGAATGTTATTTACTTACCTATTTTTTGAACTTTTTCTTCATTGAAGAAAATATATGAGCATGTGCAAGGCAAAAGCACAAAAGCAGAATAAAAGAATGTAATATCCCACTATTTAGCAAGTAGAACCCTGAATCTATCTTATTTGGGGAGGGAGATGAAGGAAACTATATTTCTTTTTGAGATTTCCACTTTCCCCCTGGAGTTATAATGACAACTTGATACGCACAGAAAGAATCTTGTTTTCTCCTACAGAAATATCACATGACAATTTGACGGGAGAGGGTAGGAGGTGAAAAGCGAATGCAAAATGAAAGTGATAAAAATGTGACAAGAATAAATGGACTGGAAAAATGTCCACCCCTCTTTTAAAAAAGTTAACTATACAGATATTTTAAACTACACGTAAGTCTTCATAAATAAGGATCTTGAATTCCAAAGAAAATGAAATTCAGCTTATGGACCATCTTGACTAAATAAGTAAGCTCTGATTTTCCTCTAATGGGAAAGTCTCTCAGGGAAAAGATTACAGGCAGGTATAGGATTCTTTACTGCATCACAGAGTTTTAAACCATGTCGTAAAAGAAACATGTTGCGCTATATGGAGTTTTCCCATCATTCTTGACTACATGCAGAAATATTTTCAATGCAGAAAGTACAGTACAATATGAAGTTAAAATATCCCTTTAAAAGTAATATTATACTATTAAGTGGGCTACTCCAAATGTTATGTATTTGCTGCCTGAAAAGATAGATTGTAATGTAATCGGCAAGAAAGCAACATGCATGATTATTCTGAATGGTTTTGATTTCTCTTCTGGGTATATTGTATAAAAACAAACTTTTAAAAAAATTACTCACGGGCATTTTATTTACACTTTGTATTTTTTATACGGGAAAGATATTTTGGAGCAAAACACATCATGTTTTAAAACTACCCTGCTGAATTTAAAGAAGGTCCTTCTATATCAAATATAGCCCTAATTGCCAATGAAGTTTTATTTACTTCACAATTCATAATATATTTTGACATCCATGTGCTATTTAGTTTTGATTTAAAAAATACATAGACTATAGTCAGATTACAATCAGATTATTCACCTTTGTATTCATCTTTGTATTTCACTTAAATATATTTTTATATGAAACTGTCATCTCTCCCATAATTTCAATGAAAGATATCAGAAATGAAAGAAACATCAGATTCTATAATTCAGAATTATTATTTTTAATTCAAAAATACTTCTCAGGCTTCTTCTTTTATCAGCTTCTATTTTGTATTTGATTTCCTGTTCCAAAAGATTGAAATTATTTTTTCCTGACTGTAGAAGGTGATGTCAATTGGGGTTCTTAAGCGCTAAACAACAGTAACAAAAAAACAACAACAACCAACAAGTGCAAAATATACAATGTGTTCTTGGAAATACTATAGTTATCACCAAATCTGCTGAATACCCTTGCGTGTCTCAAAGGAAGGAAGGAAGGAAAAAAGGAAGAAAGTCAAACCATGAAAATAGGTCTGGTGACCTATTTCATGATGACCTATTTATCTATTTATTCTGGTGACCTATTTGATGACCATTTCAGAGGTCATCAAAAAGAAATGGTGAGATGGGGGTGTATTGATTGTTAAAATGACTGTGAGTAGTTCAATACCTCTGATTCATGAGATCTGTCTGTTCACAGGGAGAATGAAGGTTATTAAACTAGATTTGGTTTGTCCAATTCTGCCTAACTGGTTTTTATTGTGCACTATAGAAATGTGCATGTTTGAATTTGATGCACTAACTACAAAAGTATTTTCATGTTTTACATTCTTATATGTAAGCCACAAATGTGCACTCTAATGTGTTTGTGACATCATAGATATGGAACTGGCTGTAGTTTTCTATTATGTATAAAGTGGTAAACGTTCACTGTCTTGTGATACAATGTTAAGAAGTTTCCAAACAGCACCAGATGTCCCTTTAGGAATGGGGCCAGTGGAATGTTAATTCTCAACTCAGCCATGGCCATCTCCTCTTTCTCTGTACACATAGACTCATAAGGTTGCAAGTGAAACAGAGTCCAGATGTTGGGAAGCTTTTGTTCCACTCTAATCTACTCTATTCAGATCCCACTTGAGGCACCACAATTGAAAATAGGACAAACCAGAATCAGTTTAGAAGAGGACCATCAAGATGGTAAGGGATCTGGAAGGCAAATCCTAGGAGGGTCTGGATAAGTTTAGCCTACAAAAAAGAGGACCAAAGGAAGATATTTATTTGTTTACTTATCTCCTTAATAAATTTGTAAGGCTGCCCATCTCATACACATGACTTTGGGTGACTATTACAAGTAGTCCTTGACTTACAACAGTTCATTTAGTAATTGTTTAAAGTTATAACGGATCTGAAAAAGTGACTTATGACTGTTTTTCACGCTTTTGACTGTTGCAGCAGCCCCATGGTCACATTATCAAAATTTGGACACTTGACAACTGGTTCATATGATGGATGCAGTGTCTTGGGGTCATGTTATCATCTTTTGAGGCCTTCTACAAGCAAAGTCAAAGAGGAAGCCAGATTCACTTAACAAATGTGCTACTAATTTAACAACTGCAGTGTTTCACTTAACAACTATGGCAGGATTAGTAGTAAAACTCACTTAACAAGTGTCTTGCTTAGCAACATAAATTTTGGGCTAATTATGGTTGTGAGACTAGGACGACGTAGAAATAAAGTGGTATAAAAATAAGTAATAAAAAACAATAAAAATTAGAAACAACATAAATAACATTAAACAGCCGCTGAATGCTCATGACATCACATCTTCAATATATAACTATGACCAAGAAAAAGGCTCACAATACAACCAGGGCCCAAGGCCTGATAGCAAAATCAGATTTTTAATGTGCTGCAAAAGGCCAGCAGAGTCAAGGCAAGTCTAATTGGGTATAGTAGCAGTCTTTTACATAGAATTAAGTTTAAGAATAGCAAATTGTTCTAGGAAGATATAAATATTCAGGTAATGCAACTAATAATAATACTAGAGTTTGATTATTTTTATTAATAGGTAAATATTTAGCCATTGTCCTCAAATTATTTTGATTTCTTTTCTTATGAATAACTAGCTGATAACCTGGTGTTGCCTGGGTATATATTTATCCCAATCCTGTATTAGACAGCAAAATCCTGTAGTCAAGACTCATGCTGTTGTACTGTCTGTTGCACAATTCTTCTATTCCTCCACAAGAGGGAGCCCTGTGAAGCCGTTACCATGGCAGAAGCCATTTTAAACCACACACACACACACACACACACACACCTAAGGGGTGTTAGGGGTGCCTTACCCCCACAGTATTTATTTCCAGAGGGTAAGTCATCTGTGTACCATGTTTGATTGAAATAGCTCGAGGTATTCTAGCAGTATGCTAGAACATACATACATACATACATACATACATACATACATACATACATACATACATGCATGCATACATAATATAGAAGATAGATGATGATGATGATGATGATGATGCTTAGGCCTGTTTAATTTCCAGCCCAGCCATCAAAACAGCTTAAACAAACATTTTATCATGAAAGAAATCAGTTCTAGATAATCTGTAGAATATTCTTTTTCCTCCATTTGATTTGATTGATGTATTTTGCTTAATTTATTTTTAAATTTTGTGTGTGTGTGTGTGTGTGTGTGTGTGATTAACCCATCAAATATATCCATTTTTTAATTTATATCTACAGGCATTATTTCTCTTTAGCCTATTTCTTAATAATAATTTCTTAATAGTATTTAAAGTATTTTATGGAGTGATCATTTGTTTCTTTACTTCAGCTAGTAATGACTTTTTCTATTTTGTCTAAAAGTTTACTGTCAAACTCCTTCTCCTATACCTCTCTATTCTGGATTTTCATTCTGCTTATATATCCTAAAGTATTAATGTCAGCACAGTTTACACAGTTCTACAGCCCAGTTTAACTGCTGCCAATTAATGCATAAATATGGCTTCTGCTGCCCATCTATTATTAATTCAGTTTTTTTATTTTAAAACAGCGTTGCCTCTTAAGACAAAATAGGGCAAGGGACATGCATAGAGCAGAAGAAAAATACATGTTGAACAGCTCTGAGAAAAATAAACTTTTTCTGCTACTGAAGTCTGAGTCCAGACAAACCAAAAATGGAAGGGTTCTAAAGTACTTCTCATGCCGTGCAACCACTTTTAAGCAAACAGGCCAGCTAAGGTTTAATGGTCACTGGTGAGGAAAGCCAATAAACTTTAATGCTCCAAAATAGGGCATGAAGTAACAAGACACACATTCACTTTGTCATTTGCAGGAGAGAAGCCTGACTTTTAAAACTAATGAGTTCAGGAAATATTTATTTGGCAAAACATCTCATGAAATGAAAAGTAGCAGGTGGGGTTGAATGAAGAAGCTTGGAGAGAGAGAAAAAAAGTTTTTCTGAAACTTTCTTGAATTATAGGATACTGCAATTGTATTATAAATAATTGTATTATTTTGCCCCAATTCTGGGTAACCACCGAAAAATAAACAGGATTGTAGCATTATTGCCTTGTGATTTACAAATGTACCGCTTACTTTAAAAAAAAAAAGCTCCAAACTACTCAGCCTTTGCCTCACAGTCTCTTTGTAAAGTAGCTATATCTGAATATTGTAGCTGCACTGATAGCAATTTCTGAAACATACTAGCTGATCACATATTCTGTATAATAAGCAGAACTGTCCAACTTTTTCTAGCTCACACATACTCACCACTGTGTCAACTTTAAAAACAGTCATATGTACTGTTGTGGGGAAGGTTTGACAAATATGCATACCCAGTTAAAGAGAAAGCCTCCTGCCCCACCCTCTCTGCAAAAACTTCAGTAGAAGTTGAAATCAGCCAATCCCTCTCTAAATGTAGTGGTAGATCTCCAACTCCTTTCTCCATTAAGCAAGTACCCCCGACGGGTCCCTATACTTGTAAAACAAAAGAGCAGCAATGCCCAAGAAAGCTGTATTAAGAAAGAACAAAAAACCTCTTACCTTTTCTGGGTTTGGGGGGAGCCTAAAGAACAAAACAAAAATCCAGGATATGCCAAAAAGGGGGCACGAGGGAAGATGCCTTATTGTTTTCAGAGGAGTGCAAGGCCTACCCTGGGTTCAGAAGCTGCCTCTGTCAGATTTTCCAGCAGTAGAACGGTGGCCAAGTTCCTGCCCAGCCCGAAGAATTTCCTGAACAGCATTCTCCTTCTTTCTCTAACTGCTTTGAAACCACACTCTGTCTTTTACTTCAATGAGGCTTTGTCGGGCCAAGTTACAGCTACTGGTCTGGCTCCAGATAGCAATTGAAAACACATGTGTTTTGCATGAAAACTTCCCCACATACTATCGTGCCTCTGTGCCAAACACAGGGGGCTGGCATGTTTTGCATTTGGAAGGCTACAGCCAATCATTTTTGCAACAAATGTATATGCTATTTTTATTTCCAGACTGCTCTACGCTTCTCCTTTGCAAACCAAGAGAAACTTTTTTTAGTGTTAACTTCTTTCCCTGACCAAACCAAGCAAAGAAAGATTCTTATGCAGTCCACCACCTCCCTTTACCTAGCTTTCTCTTGTGTTTTAATTTCAATTGCGTAAAGTGAAGTTTATTTTTAGAAGCTCTAGGCTCTGCTCAGCACATTGCTGTGTATCCTAATCTTGACATGTAGCACTGTAAGCTGAATATACTAAAAATACTACAATTATGCCTGAGCACTTGGATTCCTCTCTACTGTGACAGTCTCTCATAATAATTCCCAAAACAGCTTTTTTAAGATTGCCTATAGGAAAGTTTGATAGCTTAAGTTATGGGAGAGAGATATGCTTTATCTTTTGTCAAGTGACTCTCCTTGATATTTTTCAGACCCCTATGATACCATACTAGGTTTGCTTTTTAAAAATACTTTATTTTTCTGCTATTTCAGATACCCTTTCAGATAACATACAGATCTTTATCCTCTCCTCTCCTCACTTCCACCAGAAGGGGAAAAACAGCTCCTTACTTGAACAATCCCAAGCAGATAATTATCCATTTTTTAAAAAATACTCATTTTTCCCAGTGTGTTGTCATTCAGTGGACCCCTATATATTAGTCAGCCTCTAGATGGCTGGATGGAAGTGGTACTTATTTCATATTTATTCCACATGTATGGAATAATACACATTCAAAAACAAATAGTGAATGGTACTATTTCTTACTCATTTTCTATACTTTGCATGGCTTTGCTTAATCTGATAGGGAATACTAGGATGGGGTATTTTTCTATGTCTTTTCCTGCTGCCCAAAAATTTAGAAATTTTACTTAAATATTAAATTTAAGCAGGGGTGGGATTCGTACCTATTCGCTAGAACCGGTGGTTAAGATTCTAAGCAGTTCAGAAAATCGGTTGTTAGAAGAAATTACTGAACTAATCCTGTAAGGAAACATTCTGGTGTTGCTTGCAGAAACTGCCTCTCTGTTAACCCTTATTACATTCTTGGCAGGATGAGACTTCCTGTCTCAGGAACGTCTCTGGAGTTTTTTCCCCCTTCTTTGCTGGTACTTTGCTTGTGTGGAGTGACCATTCAAAGTTACAATGGCACTGAAAAAAGTGACTTATGACCATTTTTCACACCTACGACTGTTGCAGCATCCCCACAGTCATGAGAGGCCAGGTGAGATGCATGCCTCAATGTGAGTGATATTGAGTTGACCACGGCCAGCCAATAGCATGACCACCAAGCCACGTCCACCAACTAAGCCACGCCCACAGAATTGGTTGTTAAAAAAATTGAATCCCACCCCTGAATTTAAGGAACTGTCCTGTTTGCTTTATGAAGGAGAAGACCAGTTCTTCTAAATACCAGTTCTTCTAAATGAATCCTCATGCATCCTCATGCATGTAGCAAATAATTTTGGTTCAACTAACATAAACATAAGCTTTTTAATAACATTTAAAGGCATTTGAACATACCTGTCAGCCAAGTTCACACCTCAGTTAAGGTGGCTGCTATCTATGGAGTTCTTTCTATAGTGAACATTAATTTTGCAAATAATACACCCACATAACAAATATAAACTTATGATTCACACACTATTGACCAAACAAATCCATCTATGCATTTTAAGAGCCAGAAGGCTGTATTACTGTTATTCTTCTCATCTTTCCTACTACCTATTTTCTTTTCTACTTATGACTATAACTTTGTTGTTTGTATCTTTATAATTTATATTGTTTTATTTAATTTCCTAGTATGATTTATGTTGATTGCTTATTTAGTATCCCATGATTATCATTAAGTGTTGTATCTTATGATTTATGATGGATGTATTTTATGACTATGATCATGATTATAGCTTTTATGTACACTGAGGGTTTATGAACTGAAGACAAATTCCTTGTGTGTTCAATCACACTTGGCCAATAAAGAATTTATTCTATTCTATTCTATTCTATTCTATTCTATTCTATTCTATTCTATTCTATTCTATTCTATTCTATTCTATTCTATTCTATTCTACTCTACTCTACTCTACTCTACTCTACTCTACTCTACTCTACTCTATTCTGATTTAGAAAAGGCCAAGAACCTATGTCCTACATACTGAATAATAACTATAAAATTCCCAGAGGGATGGTAATTATAAAGTCTACTACATGGACCATGACGTAAGTAACATATACATAGCTCTCTGCTCTGAGAGTTTAAGGGAAGGTTGCCAGCATGTATCCTTTTAATAAATGCAAGAAACAGAGATATTTGTGAAGAGGTGGAACATGACAAGTAATTGAACTATGCACTTTAAGTCTAATGTAGACTCCTATTTTACATTTTATTATTAGTGATCATTTCAATATATTAGAGAGATACTAATTATTGGAACCAAGTATTTGCAAAAAAATGGAGAATTGTCTCTATGAAAGTGCTGTGTTTGTGGCAGAAAGTATTATTTTAAGGAACAGTTAGACAGGAGAGTCACTTTCCTTAGCTATGCCCCTAGTTACTTGCTATATAATATAGGCTGTGGAAATGATGCAGATCAGTAAGTTACTTAAGTGTATTTCCTGCAAACTTTTATATTCGTACATCCAGTTCTATAAAATGCCAGAGGGGAAAGAATAATCTATCTTTTTGGAGATTCACTGACTAAATACAGCATTCCTAGTACCCCTGGCTACAAATATAAAATGAAACATGTATTACATTCATACATACAGAAGGAATGCTATTATGGGGGGGAAGAGAGAGAGAATTAATGAGCTTGTCTTCAGGTAAGAACATTATTATTTTCTTGGAAATGGTTTTCCATGGCCTTCTTTGGAATTATTTTGTCCAGCTGTCCTGCATTTATGGATGGTTTCTCATTTAGACATATAGCTATTTAAAGAAAAGTTCATTCAAGATGTAACTTGCTATAAGAGCAAGGTTTATATGATTTATTTTTAAAGTATGAGGTGACAGATATGTGCTTCCATAAAAAAATGCCTCGCACACAGTTTCCTATGACATCCAGAATTAGGGAACAGTGTTTTGTGGAAACAAAGCTTGAATTATTCATATTGTTCGTATCTTTTCAACATACAGCTATTCCTTTGGCTGTCTGGAAGCTGACTGTGAAAATCAGAAAACTGTGCTATAAAAGTAATCCAGAAAGCTGCAGTAGTGCTGGAAAATAAGTAAGTCTGATGCAAAGTGTCAGGAGATTTACTTGGAGAAAGAAATAAGTGAACTGAAGTGCTAAGGCAGGGGTGGGATGCTACCGGTTCGGCCTAGTTCTATAGAACCAGTAGCTCTGAAGAGCAGCAGACACTGAACCGGTTCAGTGTCTGCTGCTCTGTTTGGCCCAGCTACCTGCTCGGGCTCTTACCTGTCCTTTATTTCCTGCTTTTTCAACCTCAGCTGCATTGCGCAGCACAGCTGGGGTTGAAAAAGCAGGAAAGAAGAGGATTTTCAAATGCTGCGCACCCGCGCACAGCGCTTGTTAGCTGTCCAGGAGACACAGCTCAGGTTGGTCTACACACGTGTGCAAAACACACTCTCACCAGGAATGGGATTCTACCTGCTGGAGAACCAGCAAATTGTGCCACTGGCTGGCCCTGCACCACCCCACCCACTGATCCTTACCTGGCATGCGTGCCATCAAACTTGCCTGCTAAGTTGCTATTTTTCCTCCCCCCCCCCCCGACCATCTGCTGTTCTGCTGTGCCAGGAGATTTACATTAGCTAGAAAGCAGGAAACTGTTGAATTCTAGCTAATCTAAAAGCAGAGCTGAATCTTCCTTAGGACTGAAGCTTCTATTTTTCAGTGCAGACTCAGGTAACCGATTGCAGAATCATAGATCTCTGAAATGATTCTGCGAGCAACCCAATCTGCCTGCCTGCTTTGCCTGATTTTGGGTAAAAGTTGCTCTTTTTTAATAAAAAAATTCAATATTTACATACATAGTGTGTTGTGAGTTAATTTTGTGAGTTTGCTTGCTAGCAAATTTTATGTGACAGACTAAGGTAGCCAACTGCAGAAAGATAGATCTCTGAATGAATCTGTGATTCTGTGACCAACTCAATCTGCCTGCCTGCTTTGCCTGATTTTTGGGTAAAAATTGCTCTTTTTTTAATAAAAAATTCAATATTTACATAAATATTTATAATGTTTAGATACAAGTCATGCCCAGCTAGTCACATGACCACCAAGCCACACCCACAAATTAGGACACATCCACAGAACCGGTTGTTCAGAAATTTGAATCCCACCCCTGTGCTAAGGGTATGACTGTATTCATCTGCAATTGATAGAGGAGTCAGAAACAAAGGAAGAGGACAAAATGTTAATCCGTTGTGGGAAAAGACCATAGGTACAGTGGTGGGATTCAAAATGTTTTATTACTGGTTTTGTGGGCGTGGCTTGGTGGGCATGGTGTGGCTTGGTGGGCATGGCTTGGTGGGCATAGTAAGAGAAGGTTACTGTAAAATCCCCATTCCCTCCCCACTTCTGGGGGAAGGTTACTGCAAAATCCCATTCCCTCCCCACTCCATTAACCTGCTTTCCAGCTCCGTTCTCCTGTGCAGGGCAACAAAAGAAGACCCAGTTGATCAGCAAGGACTCTGGAGGCAGAGAATAGATGGGGGCGGGGCCAGTCAGAGATGGTATTTGCCGGTTCTCCAAACTACTCAAAATTTTGCTATTGGCTCTCCAGAACTGGTCAGAACCAGCTGAATACTGTTAGGAATATGAGTCACCTAACAGGTATTTGGGTTAGAAATATATAAACCAGGATAGACATTTTAAAACTGTCTCTTTAAGAGCATGCTAAAAACTGCAATTGGGTGTGGTTACTCAAATGGCCATAAGATGGAGCCAGAAACCTGGTTTGTCTTGGCCTTAGTCTCAGAAGAGAGTAAGTCTTTGTTTCCTTCTGTTGGAGAGTATTGCCATTTTTCCTAATTGACTGATATTTCTGGATTTAATGTAAGTCTGATACTGAACTGTTTTTTTGACACTGGACTTTGATATTTGGATTATCCCTGGATTGAAAAACTGACTGATTTACCTGTGAATGACTTTGGATTGCTTGTTTGAACTTTGCTTAACGTTTTTTGAAGTAAAAACCTACATTTCCTGTACAGTGTATCTGTGTGCTGTGTATGTGTATTATTCAAACACTACTCTCAAATACGTCTCCCTGTATGCGCTCATTCTCCTAACAGGGAATTACCTCAACAAATACCACCTTTGCATTGATAGATTCAACAGAGTCCACAAAGATATCCAGGAAAGATGAGAGCTGTAACTGCTGGAATGAATGGTTAGACCAAAGATGGGCTACATAACATTGTAAAAGAGGATAAGCTATAATTGTAGTGGTAATTATATATTCGCATTAAGGATTACTTGTAAATATGGCATAAAATAAGGATAGAAATAATGACCCACAAACTGTCGAGTATGAAATTGTTTTTAATCACTTTTTGATTTTTCTTTTTCTTTTTTTTCTCTTTCTCTCTTCTCTCTTTTACTTTTCCACTCTGTTTCTTTTCTTCTTTTCTATATTTGTGTATGTGTTATTTATTTTAATTGTAAAATTAATAAAGTTTGTTTAAAAAAAAGTAAAAAAAAAATAGATATCCAGGAAAGAAGAGAAGGTTGTACAAAAGAATAGAGAAGAAAGAAATAAAACTCAGAATTTGGGAAAAATATACCTAATGGAATCTGGATCCAAGTCACTTCACATGGATAGATACACCCAGACAAATAGGTGGGGGAGAAAGGAGAGAAGTGGAAGTTTGCCTGAACAGAAAAGTAAGAAAAAGAGGAGAAGGAATTAATAGTTCAAAAAATTTGGATTGGTTGGCAATGTGGATAGAGTCTGAAAAGTTTCATCAATGTGCAACACCCCTTGAGATTCAGCTGTGAGATGATCATGACCAAGAGGAAAAGACTGTATTCAGGCAGGCCAGGATAGAAGAAGTTGAAGAACAAACAAGCTAAGGATAGAGTAAGGCACACTGCTGCATGAAACTTATGTAGGGCAGCCTGGTTGCAATCTTCTTTACCAAGGGAAATGGAGGAAGAAAGAGGGAAGGAGGGAGAAATCTTTGAGAGGACTCATTGAGGATTAATTTCCATGGGATTTAAAAGATACTGTTGTTTAAAGTTCTTCTTGTGTCTAAGCAACACGCATGGGTACATGGTGATTATTTGTTTCTTAATGCAAGCTGTACAGTAAAATACAGCTATTCATGTCCACTCATGACTACAGATATATTTTTCTTCATGGAGAATGTGGCTGAAGTAATCCATTAATTCTCCCCTAGCTGGTTGGACAGTAGGCAGCAGGCTTGTTTACAGAGATTTAGAGAAAAGCTAAAAGAATCCTACTGGAAGATCCCCTGAGGAATCAGTTTCTTAACTCAAGACAGCTACTACAATAGCTACACAAATATGAAATGTGAGGAAGAGAAAGAGAGAAAAGTATGATCCCAAGATCTACAGCAAATGTTTCATTTAGTGCAAAACAACAGTACCAAATTGTGTATGATTTAGGCCAGTTACCCAATAGTGAAAAGAAGGGTTTTGGTTTGGTTCTCCCAAGTAGTTAGCGGGGGAATTCTGGGACTTGAAGTCCACATGTGTTCAAGCTGCCAATGTTAAAATAACACTGGGTTAGAAAGTTAAATCATTAAATTCTTTGAAAAGTAATTTACATCCTGTTTTTTCCTGGACTAAAGGCAAAAAAAGGCAATTTCTTTTAATACAGTTTGTTATCTGGGTAATAGTAATCCAAATTCCCTTTTTGTTGTTGCAGTTTAGAGAAAAGAAGGACTAGGCAATATTCCAGTATTTTGAGGGGCTGCCACAAAGAAGAGGGGGACAACTTATTTTCCAAAGCACCAGAAGGCAAGACAAGAAACAATGGATGGAAACCAGAGGTGATATTCAGCAGGTTCTGACCAATTCTGGAGAACTGGTACCGGAAATTTTGAGTAGTTCAGAGAACTGGCAAATACCACCTCTGACTGGAGATTTTACAGTATATCCTTCCCCTGCCACACCCACCAAGCCACTCCCACCGAACCAATAGTAAAAAATTTTGAATCCCACCACTGATGGAAACTAATTAAGGACAGAATCAATTAAGGAGTTGGAATTAAGGAGAAATTCCAACAGTGGAACAGCTTGTCTTCAGAAGTTCTGGGTCCTTCATCACTGGAGGTTTTTAAGAAAAGACTGGACCTGTCTGAAATGGTATAGCATTTCCTGCTTGAGCAGGGGGTTGGACTAGAAGACCTCCAAAGTCCCTTCCAGCTCTATTATGATTGATTGACCTCCTGGGAGTCAATGTGGTATAGTAGTTAAAGCACAAAGCTAGAAACCAGATAACTGTGAATTCTAATTCTACCTTAGGCATGAAAGTCAGCTGGGTGACTTCGGGCCAGTCCCTCTCTTTCATCCTCAAGAAACAATCAATGGCAAGCCATTTCTGAAAAACCTTGGCAAGAAAACTATAGGGACTTGTCTAGGCAGATCCCATGTGTAAACATTGACTTGAAGACAGAAACAAATAAACAAACAAGCAAATGAATTGCACAGTAATAGTTACATTTAAGAAATCACGTGCCATATCTGCATTATTTACTCAAAGTGGCTTTTAAAAGAATAATGATAATTTATAAAACATATTCAGTTATTTTTTTTAAAAAATCCAAGGGTATCATACTTCTTTGTGGAGACCAAATGCCAGAAGAAGGTTTTACAGTATTAGAAGAAAGAAAAGCAATTCTAAAGTGGAACAATTTGTGTAACCTTGGTAATATAGCTGAATGCTAGTGCTGGCCTTTCATGTTGAAAATGCTTGACCTCTGAAGTTAAGCATGCTTTTATTTGACTAAGTCATTGTATAAAAATGAACTAAATCAACATGTTGGCAATATTCCCACAGCTAGCTTAAGTTATTTTAAGTGTAGGCTATAAGTGCACTGAACTATTAGATGATATCAGAGTTACGTTTTCCTTAACATTCAGGAACACTCAGCGTAAGTTGCTCCTACCCAAACGTTTAGCCTTCTGCAGCATACATGCAGTAGATGTTTTGGCCTGTCCCTCTGCCCCCACATGTTACATGGATCTGAATGCCAACAACATTACATTGAGTACACGAGTAAAAATTCTGGCCTCATTTTAGTTATGTAAAGATATATTTAAAATATATTTACTTGCTTCTTCTTGCCCTCCCCCTGCTATTTTTTTTTTGGGAAAAAAAAGTATATTGCCTGAAGAAAAAGACCAGGGAGTTCTTTTTTGTTATGTTTTACTTGGTCCTAATAAAGGATATGACCTAGCTATGGATTTGTATTCCTCCTCACAGCCTCCAAATTGCTTTTTTATGTCTTGAAATGGTTCTCCAAGGCCTTAAGCAGAAATCTGAAACACATTTGAAAGCTTCTCTGTTTACGGAGCCATTCAGACCATCGTTATATATTTTAACCGTTGATGACTCTTTGAAGGTATCTGGAAGATAACCTATTACAAAAGTCCTTTATGTGAATATGTCAGGTACTTATCCTGGCATTCAGTTGACTACCTAGATACCTATGTTCCATAGGGCTATGTTTTTTATTTAAAAAACAGTCTTGTATCCTTGTATTGTATGGTATTGAGCTATCATATCTGGGCTGTAAAATCCAAGCAGGCAATAGATAACTGCAAAAGGACACAGGCCATTCCAAATATCCACTGCCAATTAGCAGCCGTCTGGTTTTTACAATGCTGATACTGAAGTCTTAGCTAGCATGTGCAGATGAAGGGGAGGGAAGGCAGGACAAAACTACTTTATCAATGAACAGGTTTGCTGGAAAAGACTGGGGCAGTTCCTATTTTTATCAGGTATGTAGTTGCTATGGGAACTAACTGATCAGCCAATTGTTTCTCAATAGCTGACTATATGAAAGATTTTCCTGGATAAGAAAAAAATTCATATAAATCAATAGATGTTTCTATCTATTATCTGCTCACTACACATTCTGTAGACAAGGTTTCAATAAGGAAGGACCTTGTATGTGATACGAGATATAGGATTCTAAGAGTAGTATTTGTTGGATTACAGAATTTTTTTTCTTTGTTCAGCAGATAGATTTGTAAAGAAATGTATATATTACAAAATAACAATCAATTTCTCTTTCCAGTTATATGTTCAAAACTAAGGTAGATGTTTGCAACAGCATGATTCCTTTAAAGGCCAGGGATAAAGAACTTCAAACACAAATGTGCCAGTCATGAATGACAGACAAAAGCACTGTTTTGAAACAGTTCAATGTCTATTTAACTGAAACAGACACATTTACTAACTCCCTGGTTTTTCAGCAAATAGACTATAACCCTGCATGGGGAAAAAAAAACCCCAAGAAAATCCACCCATAACAGACATAGAGGGGTAATAGCATTATATGACAAAAGAAAAAAAAGAAGAACAATATTCCACTTTCCATTAAAACAGGGAAGACAATTTTAAATTTGAACTATTTTCTATTAATTATATATATATATATGTATATGTATATGTATATGTATAGGTATAGGTATAGGTATAGGTATAGGTATAGGTATAGGTATAGGTATAGGTATAGGTATAGGTATAGGTATATGGATCTTTGGTTATTCGGGTTTTCTCCCGCGTAAGATTGGAAGTATCTAGGCAACGTTTCGATGAAGTCTCATTCATCATCTTCAGGCTTCTGTCTTCAGCTCTGTGCTTCTCAGAGTGATGTGAGCTTGCAGCTGCTTCTTCCTTTTAACTGCTAGTGGGGGTGTGACTTGATTGGGTGGGGGCTTGGCTGTATTCTGATTGGGTGGGGTGTGTTCTCATTGGTTGGGGTTTGGCTGTGTTCTGATTGGTTGGGGGTTGGCCATGTTCTGATTGGCTGGAGGTGTGTTCTGTTCAGGTGGGGGCTTGGTTGTGCTCAGGTTGGTCTTAGTTACTGGGGGATTTGAGCTGGTGAGCTGTGATCTTGCTGTTTGGCTTCGAGTTCGTGGTCGTGCTGCATCTTCATGGTGGGGGTCGGTTCGCTTCATGTATGGCTCAGAGGGGTTTGAAGTGGGTAGTGATGCAGCTGTAGTGCGGCTTCTGGTCTGTGGTCGTGTCTCATCTTCTGTGTGGGTGTGAGTCTGCTTTTTACGTGGAAGTGTGGTGGTGGCATCTTGTGTGGCCCTCGTGGGTGTGGGTCTGGTGTCATTCATCATGTTAGGTACTCGTCTGTTCATGAGGGCGGGTTTCCAAATGGCTGGTAAGCGGGAGGTGTCATCTCTTTTATTCATGCTGTGTGGGCGTTTTTCTATCTCTATGGCTTCTCTGATTATTCTGTTGTTGAAGTGTTTGGTTTTGGTGATAGTTCTGGTATTTTTAAAGTCAATCTCATGTCCTGTGGCTTTGAGGGGTTGGACCAGGGAAGAGGTCGGTTCTTCTTTTTTGATTGAGTTCTTATGTTCTTCAACGCGTGCACTTATTCTTCTGTTAGTTTGTCCAATGTATGTGGTGGGGCAGGCGGTGCAAGGGATTTCGTATACTCTTTGGTTTTCTAACTCGATGTTGTCTTTAGGGTTTCTTAGGATGGTGGATATTTTTCTGTTTGTGCAGAATGCTGTTTTAATGTTATGTTTTTGGAGGATCTTGCTGATTTTGTCTGTAGTGCCTTTTATATATGGGAGGAGGGCTTTGCCGTTCTCTTGTTCTCTGTCTTGGATTTTGGTTGGGGTTTCTTTTTGGATTAGGTGGGTAATCTTCTTTCTTTGGAATCCATTGGCTGTTAGTACATTGGTGAGAGTGTTTAGTTCAGTTTTTAGGTGTTGTTCATCAGCTAAGCATTTTGTTCTGGAGATGAGTGTCTCAGCTACGGAATTGATCTGTGCTGGGTGGTGGTGTGAGAGTGCGTGTAGATAGCGGTTTGTATGTGTTTTCTTCTGGTAGATGGTGTGTCCTAGGGAGCCATTGGGTTTTTTGTATACCAAGACATCTAGGAAGGGAAGTTGATTGTTAGCTTCTGTTTCCATGGTGAATTGTATTTTGGGGTGTAGGCTGTTGAGGTGTGTGAGGAAGTTGTTCAGTTTTTCTTTCCCGTGTGGCCAGATTATGAAGGTGTCATCTACATATCTGAGCCAGAGTTTGGGTTTGTGATCATATTTTTCTAGAGCTTGTGTTTCAAAGTGTTCCATGTAGAGGTTTTGCGATGACAGGTGAGAGGGGTGATCCCATGGGTGCTCCTTCTATTTTTTTGTATTTTTGTCCATTGTAGGTGAAGTATGTATTGGATAGACAGTGGTTGGTCAGATCTAGGATGTGCTGGGGGGGTTGTATTTGTTTTGGATGGCTGTCAAGGCTTCTTTTATTGGCACTTGGGTGAAGAGGGATATGACATCGAAGCTCACTAGTAGGTCGCTGGGTTGTAAGTTTTGTTTCTTTATGATCTTGATGAACTGGAATGAGTTTCTTACATGTGAGTTGATGGATTCTGCATAGGGCTGTAGTTGTTTGGCGAGAAATTTGGCTAGGTTTTGTAGAGGTGAGCCTATGGAGCTGACTATTGGTCTAAGTGGAGTTTCTTCTTTGTGTATCTTGGGGAGAGCATAAAGCTTAGGGCATCTGGATGATTTCTCTCTGGGTATGATTCTTTGCTGGATTTCTTCACTGATGGGGGAGGCTTTTATTTTGGATCTGGTGGTTTTTCTAGGTAGGTGGTGGGGTCTGTCTTTAGGGGTTTGTATGTGGGGTCTAGGAGTAGGTTGGTTAACTTGGTTTGGTAGTCAGATGTGTTCATTACCACTGTCGCATTGCCCTTGTCTGCTGGTAGGATTATTATGCTGGTGTCTTCTTTCAGGTTACGTAGTGCAGTTTGTTCTTCTTTGGATAAGTTGCTTTTGGGTGGTTTGCTAGTGCAGAGGATGTTGGTGATTTCGAGTCTGATTCTATTAGCATCATCAGGGTTGGTTTTGGTCAGGCAGGTTTCAACTCCGCATATGATGGTTTCTGTGGGGATGTGTTTGGGAGCGACAGCAAAGTTGAATCCTTTTGAAAGGACCTTGGTTTCGGCTTTGGTGAGGATCTTGTCTGAGATGTTGTGCACTGTTTGTTTCATGTGTGGCTATGAGGGGGGAGGAGGTTTTTTCTGGCGTTGTTGTAGTTTTCTGAGTTTGTTGGTGTGTGTGTCTGTCTTGAGGGTGGTCTGTGTTTCGGCTCTCCAGACAGCGAGTTGTTTGGATTTGTCCCAAAGTAAGGGGTGAATCTTGTTGCTGAGTCTGAGGTGAAGTGTGAGGAGATCTTTGTTGATTTGGTCTAGGAAAAATCTTTTTGTGTGAAGTTCATTTCTAATTAGGGCCAATTCTGTTCTTTTTAGGATGCGTTTGGTGGCTGCTATGTTGGTGTGGAATTTCAATTGGAAGCTTGTGGGAATTAAATTAAAGAATAAGACACACATTAAGACTGAACTATGCCTCCTGACTAAAGTACTGACAGCCAACGGCTTCCACAAAAGCAAAATCACCAGCTTGATCCACAAAAACACACTAAAACATAATAGAGACCCAGAAGATGAACAGACCTATGGAACAGCTGTCCTGCCCTACATAAGAGGTACTACAGACAAAATTAGTAAGGTACTACACAGACATCACATCAAGACTGCCTTCAAAACAGACAGAAAAATAGCAGCCATCCTTAGCAACCCCAAAGATAAAATTGACCTGGAAAACCAAGGCATATACGAAGTCCCCTGTGCATCATGCCCAGCCACATACATTGGACAGACCAATAGAAGAATAAGTACCCACCTGGATGAACACAAAAATGCAGTCAAAAAGCTGGAACACACTTCCTCACTAGTCCAACACATGGAAGCCACAGGTCATAGCATCAACTTCAATGGCACCAAACCCTAGCCACTATAGAAAACCCTAGCCACAGAATCATCAGAGAAGCCATAGAGATTGAAAAAAGACCAGAAAGCATGAATAGAAGAGATGATTCCACCAGGCTGTCAATCATTTGGAAGCCTGCACTCACAAACAAAAAATCTCCACACCACAAGCCAGGCAAACACCTGGGCACAAACAGATCCCCCTGATACCTCCAGCTCAAACACACCCCAACCAGGCACCCAGATGAAACCCAGCTTCCTAACTAATGATAGCCGTCCATTTACCCGAAGCCAAGCTGCACTAAAGGCCTCCAATAAAGTAACACAATGCTGCCAGCCAATCAAGATACAAAAAGAGCCAAAAAACGCCAAAAAACAGACAGAAGATATTAGAGACACCAATCAAGCAGAACACAGCAAACTCCGAGACCAATAAACACAGACCAAGACTCCCAACCAATCAGGATGAAGAAAAACCATTCTGGCACAGCAATAGGCTGCCCCAAATTTAAATCTGAAACCACTGTAAAAGTCTGACTCACAGACGAACACTATACAGAAGCCTGATGATGGCAGATGAGATTCTGCTGAAACGTTGCTACAACTTTAAAACCACAACTACAATGATGTGGGAAAATACCGAACAAAGCCAATGCCATATATATATATATATATATATATATATATATATATATATATATATATATATATATATATATATATATATATATATGGCATACTGTTCTACTTACCTTTTCCTATTATTCTTCTATTGTAGTGAGGCTTCTGAAAAAGTTCAGACTTGTCCTATCCTAAAAGCCAAAGGCTGCTATATATTAATTATAGAGATTTGAAAGTGCTCCTTGCTATCTAGCTATCACTAGATTCATAAATGCTAGCAAAACCCACTTTTACACAATATTTTCTGACGTCCCAGTGATTCCTTTTGAAACCATTTGGATTTGGTGATGGGGAGCCATACCTTATTTGCTGTTATCAAAGGGATTGCTGCCATCACTATGAATCTGTCCAGTAATAAAGGTTACAACTAAGGATAACCTTCTCTTACATTAAATATTTCATACTGCCACAATAGATTAAATGCTAGATATTGGATGTCCAGAATAAAATTCTAATGTTTCTTAAGTACTGGTAATCTTAAATACAGTAGGAACTGAAAAGCAAGAGAAAAGTCTTTTCAGTACTACCAATGCCTAAATTAATGCTTCACTAAACTAATAAAACTTAATATGAAGATGGAGAAAAGTTATTATGACAGTTTCATCTTAAATTTATTTTCTTTGCAATATTTAAAGAATCTGTAACCAAGGAAGAGGTTACTCACAGAGACGTACCTTATAGTTGATGAAAGATTTCATGAAGGTTTTGAATGAATATTTTTGGAAATCATGCCTCTGGGAGAAGCAATTTTATGTAAACACAGCGTATGTGCTGGCAGAATGTCATATTAACATAATTTTATGCATTTAATTTCATAGAATATTTGCAAAAGAGAACAGAAATAAAACTTCAAAGGTCATAAAATATGAGCATCAACCTCATGGAAAAGAGGATCAAGGAAAAGGACATATATCTTTTGATGGCAAGTGTCAAAGGTTTTTAGTAGCACATGATGTAATTAATTGGATGAGCACAGAATAGCCAGAGTAGGTGTAGGAATGCTGAACTTAACCACTACTTTTCCAGAATAATTTCTAGAATCCCTATCCAGGAATCAGTCCTTTCCAGCCCTTCCAAACATACTTTTGTTAGCAGTTTTTCCTCCACTAGGAAATAAACTATTACTGGAATCAGTACCAAACATTTATCTCCTTTCTTTCTCATTTTTTTCCTTATGTTGTTCTCTCTTCCTTTTTCTGACAGCTTTAGCCCTTCCCCCTCCATATTTCTCTGGGATATATTTTATGAATGCAATCATCCACCCTCTCTTTTAAAATGTAAAATCAATGGAGCAAAATGGCACCTAAAGTGAGCAATATTCTAATGGTAAAAGCAGCACATTGGCCTTATTTATTTTGGTCTCATGCATCTTTTTCATCACCTTCAAGATGACCAGATATTTACAGCTAGAAGAGACAACCTCTGAACTATTTAGTTATGCAGAGCTACAAACTATATGTTCCAAAATGCAACACTATTTTAGTTGTTTATTAATAATTATTTATTCATTACATACTGTAACATCATAGTTGTTTAAGGTAACACAGACCTAGATTTAATAAATATATGAAAATAATAGTTAAAATTAGAATACTCATTTTGTTTCCAAAATGTGATTTGAAAGTCTTTTTTTAAATCTGCAAATCAGTTAGTTCTCTCCCTTTGATGAGAAGGAGATTCCAAAGACAGGGGATTAATATCACGGCAAGTCAGTGCATCCATTGGAAAAGTTGTATCCATAAAATATCTTCTATGATGGAAATAAATGGTGTAGAATCTATGTGTTGAGAATAATAAGATAAGACATGCCATGTGCTTGTTTATTGTACTTTATTAAAAATAAAGTTGGTTATTCTATAGTATTTGCTACCAATAAGTCAAATTGATATGCAGATAGTAAGAGATGAATGCAATAAAAATAGAGCTTCTTATAATTCCAAGATATGGAAAAGTAACTTCTATAGTAACAGTCAATACAGCTTAACCTTCGAGTTATGCAACAAACTAATATTTAGAATTTATCAAACTCCATAATGTTTGTATAGAAAAGAATTGTCTAGGGTAGCATTTTGTTGGAGATGTAATATAGACAACACTGTCCTAAAACTCATGTTTCTACAATGTCCTATACTGAGTTTGGGGAGAGAGCAGGGGGGGTATATAAATGTGACTATGTGACAAAAGTTAAAATTTTCAGAGTTAATTCTCTTGAATTACATGCAATTTGACAATTTTATAATATAAATGGATTCTCTGTATCCTTATAGTTAAAAGACTGATATTGCACAATTGGAAAGATAAATTAAAGCACTAAACGACAATAATCTAGGTATTATGTACCCAGGTTAAGTGGAATTATGTTCTCTCTCTCTCAGATATTATATGCATGGCATCTTTGATATAACTTTGATTTCCAACACAAAATTAGTATGGTATCCTAGAGCTAAAAGTGTGTAATACAATAGAATAGAAGCCCCAAGAAGATATTGATCTGGTCAAACCCGGATGAAAGAACCTGTACAGCTCTGTTGGGTAGGGTGTAACAAATAATATGCACCTTAAAAAATAAGCTCTGAAAAGTAATCAGCTTTATCCTGTTTGTATCTTATTTTGCTTTAACCACTGTAGAGATCACATTACATGTTATCTTAAGAATATTTCAATAGTTTAAGATAATTTTATGGCTGAGTGAGGATTTAAATCCAGATACCTATTTATCTCCACCATATTTCTCCAGAAATGCAGCCTGCTAATGTCTCTGTATACCGAGATGTGAAAATACTGCATTTAACAAAATTCATTTAAATATTTAACAAAAGGGAAATATGCTGCTGTCAGAGTGAGTTATCAGCAGACTAAAATGAAACACAGAGATTTTTAGGAAAATAAATCTTAAGGGAATAATTCTTAAAACAATTTGGTGAATGTGTTTCTGATATTTCACACAACCCTGTTTTCACTTCCCCATTTCTCCATAGCAGTTTTAAAAATGCTGTATAATTATTTTCATACTTGCCAGCCTGCAATCATCAGGAACATATTGAGATTGCCACATGCCAATCAGGGCCCCCTTCAACTAATCAGTTACAGAGCATTCAAAATGTTCAGTTACTTCCCCATCATTGATCTTCTTTGAATTTCCATAGTCTAGCCCTGAGGATCAAATCAAAAGCATCTTTAAAACTTGTATGGTCTCCCATCCCCCATCTAAAAGTACACTTTCCAATTAGAGCAGTGTTTCTGATACAAGTTTGAGATACATTGACTTCAACTCCCAGATTCCCACAAGCCCTGTATGGTTGAAGTCTGCACATGATAAAGTTGCCAAGGTTGAGAAACACTGAATTAGAGGTTGCAAAATTAAATTTTCTTTGATTTCCCTCCCTTAAATCCTAGATAGGTAAAAAGAAAAGTGGAATGGGGCATTCTGGTGCAGCATAAAGCAAATAAATTGGAATGCTAAACAAGACCTTCCACTACTCAAACTTCTTTTTTTTTTTAGGTCTCCTATCTGATGAACAATTCAAAAGAGTAGACTCTTTTGTTTCTTTCTTTCCCTTTTTGGCTGGTTGGGGATATGGATTGAGTTTTCAGTTTGGCAAGTTATGAAACTGATTAATCTCATAATTACTTGGAAAGCAGTGATATGAATAAAAATCACTATTTGCAGTTGTAATAGTAAGATAATTATTAGCACTGATGCCAATGAATGCAGTTTCCAATATTTATAATATTGATTAAGTATGCAGTGCTGGCACATTGTATTATACAAATTGTATAAATTTTTGACAAACATGTTTTGTAGATATAGTGAGGAATGAAATTACTACTCAATTTTTTTTCTGGAACCAGCAATTAATAACAACAGCAATTTTCTAATCAGTATGCACTGCAGCCACAAAACACTGTATTTGATATATGGTACTTCAAATACTGAAGCAATGCTGATAACTGAATTTTCTCTTTCTCCATAGAATTGATTTCCACACTTTATAGAACTATCTCTATCAACTCCAATTTAGTACATCTTACCATGATTTGGTATATCTATTTAATTAACTCCACATTACAGATCTATATCTGCAACCATCCCTTAGGTTTATAGCTAATGTGATCACGGAATGATGAACTCTGGGTCTTAGCAGAAGATCCATTGTGGCATAGTGGTTAGAATGTAGAACTGCAAGATAATTCACTGCTCATTCCAGGAGTTCGATTCTGAGCGGCTCAAGGTTGACTCACCCTTCCATCCTTCCATGGTCAGTAAAATGAGGATGCAGATAGTTAGAGGCAACATGTTGACTGTAAACTGCTTAGAGAAGGCTGTAAAGCACTGTGAAGCGGTATATAAGTCTAAGTGATACTGCTATTAGCAAGAGAATTCTTCAGGAAGCTAAGCTGGGTACACGTGGTACAGATGAAGAAATTCAAATACTTTACCCTTCCAATGTGGAATTATTTATCACCCAAGGTATTTAATGAGCAAGTTAAATACTTTTTTGAATGGGATATAATAGATGTAGAAGAGCTGGATTCATGCAGTTGTCAAGCCATAAGACTAAAAAGAACCAGGTGACTATAAGTTCTAGGCTCATTTTAGCCATGAAGCAATTGGATAACTTTGGGCCAGTCGCTCTCTTTTTAAGCCTTAAGAAGGTGGGAAGTCACTTCTAAAATTGTTGCCTGGAAAACACCATAGGCTTGTCCAGGCAGCTGCCAGAGGTCAAGGTTGACTTGAAGGCACTGTTTGTTGTTGTTCCAAGGTGAATGGAAATGCTCTCCATAAACCCCATACTGTGCCTATCAGTCTAAATGCCAGATCAGATTTTATTTCAGTTCAGACATGTATTGAACTACAGTTAACATGTTTGTAAACTTTAATCTGAATGCCTGGATGTATTTTATTTTAATTTATCTACATATAGAGAAAAATATATGTTAATAAAACTTGTTTCAATGAAGTTTACATTATATAGAACTTATGCCATTACTAAAATTCCTTGTGCCTTGCTGAGATAATGTTTTATTATAGGGGGAAGGGGAAATTGCCAAATAAAATATGGATGCCTATAAAATTATATTCATATTATTCAACTGCTGAAAATGTTTCACTGCAAATTTACAAAGCTGAACGTACATGTTGTGGAGCGGCGGTTACAGAAGGGAGACTGAGCCAGGCTAGGCTAACATACTTTATTCAAAGAATAAAGGGTCGCCGCGGCTTCAGATGCAATCTGACAGCCAGCTGGCGGCGACAGCTGATGCCGTTTGACAGCTCCCTTTTATAGCCGGCTGTCAAACGGTATCAGCCAATGGGAGCGATCGGCGCTCCCGCTCAGAGGGCGGACCAGAAGGGGAACTTCAGGCAGGTTCTTCTATTTCCTCCTGGGATACCTCATCATAATGGACTGTAGCCTGTCCTTGTTTTGGTGTAGCTCCCTGAATCTCAGCTGCAGATATTTCAGATAGTTCAGCAGCTTGAGCTTCTTCGATGGCTGTGGATAAAGTTAGATCTTTCTTTGCTAACAGCCTTCTCTGGAGCTTTAAATCCCTAATACCACCCACTATCTGGTCCAGAAGCATGTCTTCCAGGTAATCCCTGAAACCGCAGTGTATGGCAGCAGATCTTAGGGCTGCCATATATTGGCTCACGGTTTCTCCCTCAGCTTGAACCCTTCTCCTAAAGGCTAGCCTCCTAGCTATCTGAGAGGGTTTGGGGGAATAGTGGTTCGCTAAAATCTCCATCAGCTCTTCCCAGGGAATAGCCTTAATGGGTCGTGGTGACACTAATGCTGAGGCAGTGTCGAAAACTGTAGCCCCACAGAAACTTAAAAAATAAGACCTTTTCCTCAGGTCTGTAGCCCTAGACAAGTCTATAGCGTTTAAAAAACATTCAAATCTGTTAATGTAGGATTCCCAAGTCTCTGTTCCGGGCTGGAAATGTGGGAAGGTCGGCGTAGATGCCATTTGAGCGATAACAGTGGGTCAGCTAGGTGAGGAAAAAATTAGCGGTCGCTTTTAGAAAAGCATTTCAGTAGCGCCTGTCAAGTGTGTTCGGCTCCTCAGCTGCGGAGCTTTGAAGTTCGCGCTCTTTTGGAGAGCGCCGGCGGCGGTGACTTCACTCGGCACTTAGCGGCTTCAGCTCTTTCTCTGTGTGACTTCGGCTCAATTGTTTCACCTGGACGTCTTTACTGCATCCCATCCTCGTCGCCAGTGTTGTGGAGCGGCGGTTACAGAAGGGAGACTGAGCCAGGCTAGGCTAACATACTTTATTCAAAGAATAAAGGGTCGCCGTGGCTTCAGATGCAATCTGACAGCCAGCTGGCGGCGACAGCTGATGCCGTTTGACAGCTCCCTTTTATAGCCGGCTGTCAAACGGCATCAGCCAATGGGAGCGATCGGCGCTCCCGCTCAGAGAGCGGACCAGAAGGGGAACTTCAGGCAGGTTCTTAATACACAACAGTACAAATATAGCCACCTGTGGAAAATACAAACTGTAAAACATTGCCCCATAATGCCTTTTTTTCTTGTATCTGCATTTCTCTGTAAGCTAATTTATTCTAACTGGAAACTCCATTTTTATGTACAATTGATGAAATTACTATAATATCCAAATACCTGTCTCTCATAAATATACCTGCTGTAAAAGTTGCAATCATATTCTGTCTCTGACTTTTTCCATTTATTTTTTTGGGGGGGGGGAAATGTATTACTGGATAACTTACAACATTCTTCAAGTCTTCTGGGACTTTCTATCTAAGATATCAGCTACTTTACTACTTCAACAAGGTAACCATCATTTTCTTGATTTAGTATTTTTTATAAGTCCATGACACAAATCATTTCTAAAAAATATCCACCCCTACTGCCTTCCAGCTCACAAAATAAATTGGCTCAGCAACTATTTTTGAAGGCAAGGAAGAAAAAAAAAAAAAACATTTTATCCTTGCCATTTTGGTTATACAGAAAGAAATAAAATCTCCTTCTGGCCAGAAATAATTCAAAGCTTCTCTCTGGGGTTGGGCTTATATGTTTTTTAACAGTTACATAAGAGGAAAAAATGTGTGTGTGTGCAACTCTGGCAGATTTTTGAATCAAATGTAAAACCAGCTTCCCAATAAACACCTCTAACTATCGAGTAGGCAATAAACCACATTTCTATATGTTTTTCTGAGACAACCTTTTCTGATCCAGAAAGTTTTGATTCTGCAGAATAACTTGTACCTCAACAGGAAGTGTGAAAATATCCTCATTTTGATTCCTGCATTTGGGAAACAAAAATATTCAGATTGAACCAGTTGTGGAGACTTCTTAGCTATAGAATGCCTTCTATTAGATCTATTACATCTTTCTATTTGTCATAAGAATTAATACTGCTACTTCTAACACAAGTGCTTAATACAACACTTTTTCAAAAATAAAAAATGCATTTATCCCTTGTATGGTAAGGTTTAGCAGCTTCTCTAATTAAAATAAAACAAAATTTGAAAAATTTAACTAATATGATCTCATGTTCTCATTTAATTTCATGATAATCTGCTATATCTTCTAGAGAATATTAACCAGGGGAAAATGTATCAAGGTCAATTATTTTCCCTGTAGCTGGTAACTATAAAAAGTCTATACTGAGCTATGGTTCTGAATTTCTCATTGTAGAATTTCTGGAAGATCTAATACTTGCTTGACAAATAAATAGACAGACAGACAGACAGATAGATAAAAATAAAATAAAATAAAATAAAAAAAATAAAATAAAATAAAATAAAATAAAATAAAATAAAATAAAATAAAATAAAATAAAATAAAATAAAATAAAAATAAAATAAAATAAATAATAAAATAAAATAAAATAAAATAAAATAATAAAATAAAATAATAAAATAAAATAAAATAAAATAAAAAATAAAATAATAATAAAATAAAATAAAATAAAATAAAATAAAATAAAATAAAATAAAATAAAATAAAATAAAAAATAAAATAAAATAAAATAAATAAAATAAAATAAAATAAAATAAAATAAAGATTTCTTTCACTGGAAATTTTGAAAGCTGCAACTTTAGCTTGTTTTTTTCCCCCAGCTGTGCCTGGCTGATATTTTGGGATCATCTTAATATTATAGAACTTAATAATATAATAATAATATAATATAATATAATGTAATATAATATAATATAATATAATATAATATAATATAATATAATATAATATAATATAATATAATATAATATAATATAATATAATATAATATAATATAATATAATATAATATAATATAATATAATTAATATAATATAATATAATAATATAATATAATATAATATAATATAATATAATATAATATAATCTCGATATACTGAGGATAATGAAGTTGAAAAATTCAAACTAGGCCAACCAACAACTTGCAAAGGATATGCTCAGGTACTTTCAAGAAGCCTTTCCAGGGACTGAATACACATCTCAAACTGGAACAGACATTATTCCATAAAAATGTTCTGAGGTTACTTAATTAAGATGCAAATGTATTTTCCCCATGTGCCTTTCAGTTAATGTATTGTTAATAAAATCAGTCAGATATTCTTAGTGATTTGAGTTCTACCACTAATAGGGTATCATTTAATAATTTAAAATATTTCAATCAAAACAGATTTTGATGTTATTTATTAACATCGTCTGTAGTGTACTTGTTTGCATACTCGTAATACTGCATTCCTATTGGATAGTTAACATTGCTTAATGATTGGTAGATAACCACAGTTTCGGATTGGCTGCCTAAGTGGCGGGAAGTTTAAATAAATGCCATTGGTTGTGAGCCGCGAGCAGCCACTATAAAAAGGGCTGCCGTGGCTCGACTTTAGTTGAAGTTACTGACTGTTAATAAAGAGCTGAATTCAACTCCGGTTTTCGAGTCTGCTTTGTTCTGGCGATAGAGCACTGGCAACGAAGGTGGGATTGAAGGAACAAAGACCGTAAGCACGTGGCAACGACAGCCGAAAGACCGATGAAATGGCCGGCAACAATTCGCCACCTGCACCATTCAACCCAGCTGAAGAAGACTGGGAATCATATATTGACAGGTTCCTAATGTTCTTAGAAAGCAACGAACTACAAGGAATCACTGACCAGAGGAAGAGAGCTGTATTCCTGACGCATTGCGGCCCGACCATTTTTAAAATGGCGAAGGCATTAGCAAGACCAAATGATGTTAAACAGATGGCATGGCCAGACCTGAACTGAATGCTGAGAAACCATTATGCGCCTGTTGTGTCCAATCTCATTAGAAGACATGAATTTTACAAAAGGGATCAACAAGAGGGCGAAAGCATTGGAGATTTCATAGCAGCACTAAGGGACATTGGGGGGGCATGTGAGTTCCTCAACATGGATGAAGCCATGAGGGATCGCATAGTCCTTGGATTGAGAGACGCTACCCTGCAGAGCAAACTGCTTAATCGACCCAAAATTACCGCGAATGAGGCCATTGTCGAAGCGACTGCAGCCGAAGCAGCAAAGAAGTCTGCGGCAAAAATGAAGCAGATGAATACAGCCAACAGCCTGAGCCAGAACAGAGAAAAGAAAGCAGAAGGTGCCCAGAAGCATACTACCGCAACCTCTCACCATGAAGACATCAAGTCATCAACTGACTCCGAGGAAGAAGATGAAGAGGTAAACAGACTCCAATCAGAAAGGAACCGGAGAGAGAGAAGAGGGAGAAGACCTGACTTTCAGTGTGCTGGATGTGGAGGAAATCACCCATGTTCTGAGTGTCGTTTTTTGGATGCCATCTGCAGACACTGTGAAAAACAGGGGCACATTGCAAGGGTCTGCTGAAACAAAAAGAGCTATAGTCCAAAAAGACGAGGCAGTTCCCCCCCCCCCCAGAATTAAGGAGAAGCCAACCGGAAGCCGCTCGAGCCGAGAACATAGAAGTCAACGACTCAATGAGAAGGAAGAGACACATCAGACAATCACTATTGGGACTGCCAGAACAACTAACACCAAGAAGGTTTGAATAAACATCCAAATAGAAGGGGAGCCCTGCGAAATGGAAGTAGACTCCGGCTCATATTTGTCAATGGTATCATGGAACACGATAAAAAACTTGATACCAGACATACAACAAAAAGAACTCGAAGAGCAAAGCCTGACAATAAAAGACTACCAGGGGAACAAGATACCGGTGGTTGGATTGGGACATTTCAAGGTAAAGTTTAAGAAAAACACTGAAATTCTTCCATTGACCATCGTTGACTGAGACCGCCCAAGCCTACTTGGTTTAGAATGGTTCGAGCCTCTAGGAATTGAAGTGACAGGAATCAACAGCGTCACCATGACAGACTGGGAAAAAGACCTGATCGAGGAGTTCCATGATGTATTCGACGGGACCTTAGGCAAGTACCGTGGGACCCCAATATCATTTAGCCTAAACCTGAACATAGCCCCCATCAGGCTTAAAGCCAGACGTGTGCCATTTGCGTTAAAGCCAAAAATTGACGAGCAGCTAAACAAACTCATCGCATAAGGGGTGTTAGAGCCAATCGACCATGCGAGATGGGAAACCCCGATTGTAACCCCCATAAAACCAGATGGGCCCATGCACATCTGTGGTGACTATAAGGCCACCCTGAACCATGCATTGCAGCAGAGCGCACACCCCATCCCAGTAGTCCAGCACCTGTTACACTCGTTGGGGGGGGGGGGAAATCTTTGCAAAGCTCGATCTTGCGCAGGCATATCAACAGTTACCAGTTGATTCCGAGACGGCAGAGGCACAAACTATCGTAACACATAGAGGAGCCTTTAAATGCAACAGATTACAATTTGGTGTAAGCGTGGCCCCCGGTGTTTTCCAAAGCCTGATGGAGCGCCTCCTCCAAGGACTAAAAGGGGTGGTTCCCTATTTCGATGATGTACTAATATCTGCCAGAAATAAAAAACAACTAAAAGACTGGTTAAGGGCAGTCTTGTTAAAGTTTAGAGAAGCAGGACTCAAGGTCAAAAAAGAAAAATGTCAACTTGCCACAAATCAGGTCGAGTTCCTAGGATATCTTATTGATGAAGCAGGAATCCACCCCACCAAAAAAAGAAAAAAAAAGAAACGAGCAATAAAAGAAGCTCCCAGACCTAAAAACAAAACGGATTTGCAGGCATTCTTGGGACTCATTAATTTTTATCATGTCTTTCTGCCGCAGAAGGCAACACTAGCAGAACCACTGCATAGACTACTTGATAAAAAAGCTATCTGGAAATGGGGCCATCCAAAGAATTAAGGACTTAATCACATCTAAATCTGTATTGATCCAATACAGTGATACACTACCTCTAACGGTCACCTGCGACGCTTCACCTTTCGGCATAGGCGCAATACTTAGCCACACACTACTAGATGGCAGAGAAGCACCGATTGCGTTTTATTCCAAGACGTTGTCCAAGACTGAAAGGAACTACAGTCAACTGGATAGGGAAGACTTGGCCGCCATCTCGGGGGTAAAACGTTTTCACGAATACCTTTATGGTAGGACATTTTCTTTGATTACCGACCACAAACCATTGCTAGGAATCCTGGCTGGAGACAGGGCCACCACCAACTTCCTGTCTCCAAGGATGACAAGATGGTCGGAATTTCTCGCAGCCTACAGTTACAAGCTCATCTATCGGCCAGGAAAAGCCATACCCCACGCAGACACATTGAGCCGCTCACCACTACCAGGTCACGACGATGACCCAGTTCCCACCACACACACCCTGCAAATTGAAATGATCCCGAATTGGCCCATCACCGCATTGGATATTGCAAGGGAAACAGCAAAAGATGCAGTGATGGCCCGAATCCTGAACTGGGTAGGGCGGGGCTGGCTGGAAAATGAAAAAACTGAGACTTTTAAACCATTCAAAAACCGGCAAACTGAGCTTTCAATTGAGAAAGGAGGCATATTGTGGGGAGATAGGGTTGTTGTTCCACGAAAATTGCAAGAAGACGTGTTAAACATGTTACATGAAGGACACCCGGGTATGGTAAAAATGAAGTCACTGGCCAGAAGCTACGTCTGGTGGCCAGGAATAGATAAAGACATTGAAACCTGGGTCAAAACATGTAACAAATGCCAGTCATCCAGACCCACTCCCCCTTTAGCACCAGTCCTTGACTGGGAGACAACCAGAGGCCCCTGGTCAAGGATCCACATAGACTTTGCCGGACCCACAAAGGGATATACATATTTAATCGTCGTTGATGCCTACTCGAACTGGTTAGAAGTCAGCATCATGAGTTCAACAACGACTGAAGCCGTCACTAAACAACTAAAGAAACTCTTCGCCACCCACGGTCTACCAGATGTAGTAGTATCGGACAATGGGCCACAGTTTACAGCTTTGGCTTTTGAACAATTCCTCGCAGAACAAGGAATACGACATGCTCTGACAACACCAGCTCATCCAGCAGCGAATGGAAGGGCGGAACGCATGGTTCGTTACACAAAAGAAGCATTAGAAAAACTTGAAGGAAACGACACGCAAGACAAAATCAACACCATGCTCACCATCCAACATATAACGCCATGCACATCAACAAACAAGAGCCCAGCTGAACTCTTAATGGGCAGAAAATTGCGCTCATATTTGGACAGACTACACCCCACCTACAACCCCGAAAAGCCACCAGACTCTTCCAGTAAGTACCGCACATTCAAACCAGGTGACCTGGTATATGCAAAAAATCTTACCGGAGAACCGTTGTGGCTACTGGCCACAATCACACAAATTACAGGCCCCCGGCCATACCGACTAATAACAACTGATGGCAGATTGTGGAAAAGACACACCGATCAATTACGATCTCGATACATCGAACGCAACACCGACACACCCTGCAACATGGAACAGACACATCTACAAGCACCATTAGACATTAATGATAAAAAACTGGGGGGGACCTTTAAATAATAAAGGAAAAGAAAACCCTCCGCTAACAAACCACCAACCAGAAGCTGAAAACACAGAAAGAAATAAAAACTACTTACAATTAGGCGAATTCGAAAAAAGAGAGCTGAAGGAAAACTAGGAAAGAAGCAGCCGAGCTGACTCTACCTGCCCACACATCTTAGAAAGGACCATCCAACCAAACCAACAAGGCACGGCTGGAGCGGCATGGCTGAGTCACCCTTCCAGGAGGTTCCAGAGAGAAGAGCGGGAAGGACGGCAGGTTTGTCCGAACCGGCAGAGGCCAACGCAGAGACTGAACTGTGCAGGTCAACCAGGACCCACAAAAGCCCCGCCTACTTGCGCGACTACATCACGTAATGTTGGATCAAACCAAGAGGGGAGGGGTGTAGTGTACTTGTTTGAATACTTGTAATACTGCATTCCTATTGGATAGTTAACATTGCTTAACGATTGGTAGATAACCACAGTTTTGGATTGGCTGCCTAAGCGGCAGGAAGTTTAAATAAATGCCATTGGTTGCGAGCCGCGAGCAGCCACTATAAAAAGGGCTGCCGCGGCTCGACTTTAGTTGAAGTTACTGACTGTTAATAAAGAGCTGAATTCAACTCTGGTTTTCGAGTCTGCTTTGTTCTGGCGATAGAACATTGTCCTTAGGGATCTTCTTTAAAATTATTTATCAAAATGTAAAAATTATATTAATAAATCCATGCATAGCAGTTGAGGAATTGATAACACTGAATGGCAAATAGTCATAATTGTTTGATTGACAGACAAAACCATCAAGTCAGTATAGACTCCTAGCATCCATATCAATAGATTTTCTTCCTGATTATCTGGCCCTAACTGATCCTTCCAACAGTGCAGTCATGGTCACTGCAACTGAGTCCATTCACCTTTCCTTCTACCTTTCCAGTATTGTTATAGACATTTCCAGAGAGTTAGGCCTTTGCACAATTTGTCTAAATTAACATAGATTGTGACCTGGGTGAGAACTCTGGGTTGATTTGTTTGTATATCCATATGTTTATTTTCTTGGCTGTTTACAGAACTCTCAGGATTCTTCTCCAACATCAAACTTCAAAGGTGTCAATCCTATTTTATTTCACTATTTCAAAGCCCAATTTTCACTTCCATAGAGTGTTACAGGGAATATCATGGTTTATGTGATTTTCCCCTCTTTGTATTATGCATTTGAATATCTTTTCCAAGGGCTTCATGGCTGTTCTACCAAGTGCTCGGCCTGTAATATATTTCTTGACTCTTTGTTCCTTTACTATTGATGTTTGATCATAAAAGACAGAAATTATCCACCACTTTGATATCTTCATTGTCATTTCTAAAGCTGGCTGTTCTGCCTATTGCAATAATAACATTATCTTAAAAGTGTTAGAAAGTTTGGTGAGTTAATTAATTAATTAGTATAGAAAGTGCTTTTCACTCTATCTTTGAAGCAATATTAAACAGATTGTGGTTTCTCTTTAGCAGTTAAGTTTTTCTTCTAACAGAAAATCATTTAACCATTTTCTAGAAACAAGTTCTAAATTAAGTAAAAGCTGTGATGGTAATGATTATTATTATTACTAACAATTTCACCATTATCTTCTCTTTAAAATTATTTATGAAGTGCTGTACATATTAAAACATTCTCTCAAATGCCAAAACTGAGTAGTGGAATTGAATGAATTGCATTTTCCCATTAAGAATTGTTGCTAAAATGTTATTTAAAAATACTCCTTAACGTAACTATTTTGTGCTTGTAAATTAATAGTATTCTTTATCTTGCTGTTAAGATATGACAGCTCTTATGAGTCGTAGTGCAGCTTTTGCAACTAAATTTTACATAAGTTTGGAACAGGAAAATAATCACAGAACTCTACATTTTTTTGGCTTGAACTGCATTATTGTACAGTTATTTTATTAAGGAATATGAAATGGTTCTTAAATCTATTAGTATATGAACTTTAGAAATGTTGAAACCTCTCCACTAAGGCAGGAAATTTAACAAGAAACACTTATTAGTAATTGTATTGTTTTCTACAGAGCCATGATTTTAGCACAAAGTTACCACAATTAAATTTTCAACAAGTTGAAGACCACTTCCCATTTATAAAAACCCATTATTTTCTTCAAAGGTCCTGGATAATGGAGGTAAACCTCAATATGATACAGGCTGAGCCAACACTCTGTACGATTTCATATATATGGACAGATAAGAAAGAAGAATTTCTATTGCCTGCCAATCGGTCATATGTAAATGCGCATACTCAAATTCATTAGTTTCTAGTTCCCTTACAAGATGGATTGTTAATGAATATTTTTTTCAGATATCAACAGGAATTTTTAAAGACTAATTGTGAACAATTCTGGTTTGTTTTTTTTTGTGCCCCACATTCTTAACCTTCATCCAGTAAACGAGCAGTTTTCCTTTTCCTCCAGAAAATATATTTACTAAGATCCTATTTGTTGACAGAAAATCCCCCAGCTCAGTTGCTCCTTTTTTCGTTACTTAATATTTAATTTTCTGTCCTTGTGATTATGGTATAAAATCGGGAGAAACACATGTTTACATCAGGCAGCTGTCTAGAAAGTGCTTCAAAAGAAAACAAGAGAAATAATCAAACATTTATCTTTCTGAAAAATATCAAGTGGAGCGTATTGCCTTCCTTGCCCCGAATAGAACATTTCCCATAATTTCTGGCTATCCCAATTCTTAAATCATTCTGAAAACTGAAATATTTGTGACGAAATAGTTAAGCATTTCTCATTTTACACATTTTTACTTAGAGATCAAGGAAATCTTCTGAAGTGGTCTTACAATTTCTTCTTTAAAGCATCACTTTGTCAAAGGACATGTCAAAATCTCTTTAACTTAAGAACATAGGAAACTAGTTTATACTAAGTCCATCAGCCCATATTCCACACAATTTTCAGTACTTGGTCACAGTAGCAATTAGGTTTTTATATAGGGGCTTTTACCTGGAAAAATCTAAGTTTTAACTTTACATCTTCTGCATGTAAATAGTATTCAACCATATACATTCAGACTTCCTAAAGATCAATCTCTGAGTTTTACTTTTACAGAACTTATTTTAATTATTCTATTCTATATTTGGGATTCCAAGGTAAGTCTCCTCTCCAGCCATTATCCAAGATCAGATACTTTCCCTGCATCTCCCTCTACAATAATTGCCAAATCTCAGAATTATAGGCATTAACAGTCAAATCTGGCAGGGAGTGTAGTTTGGTTTTCAGATAGAATTGAAACTAATCAAATATTGACAAGACCAAGTCCGAATCATTCTTTTCATCTGATTTATTTTTTATTACAAATAGGATAAATAATTGATTACATCTCTCTCAAACATCTATAATATCTAACAAATGGTGAACAACAAACATCTGTTTAGGAATGGCTTGCAGTGCAGCTACAATGCCAAGCTTAAGAGCAATCACATTTGAAAGACAGGATGTGATGTGCCACCTCTTACCAAAACCTTTACTGACTACAAAGTTCAGAATACTATTGAGAAAAATAATATTGTTTTTTCTGAAAGAGGAGCAAGAAGAACACAAAACATAGAATATTCTCTATGTTGCTTGATTACAAGTTTTCATTTTTTTAAAAGGAAGGAAAAGAACAGCTTTTAAAATCTGGGTTTTAATTACTTCACTTGATTACCATTTCTTGCAAAGAGAGCAATGAATAAATTTTTACCTTTGTATGGACAGTGCCATAACTACTTTGATACATCTGTATCATTCATTCTTGCCTTGTGGACCTTTGTACTGTGATGAATACAATATGTAAGCAATGTTAATGGAGAAGAAGGAGAACAATCATTTACTGAGTTTTCTAGAAGTCCCTGTTGCTTGTCCATTTATCAATTGAGTTTCTCTCTAGAGGTAGGAGATCAAAATTCTGTCAATGGAAATCAGAGCATGCATAAACACATAACCTTTCCTAAAAACACAATGCACACACAATGAGCATCTCTATTCAACAACATACTTCTCACAAGCAATTGAAAAGTGATTTATTCTTCTTTCTGCTGCAATTAGAAGCAAAAGCAGAGTAGTTCTGTACTCTGCCTAGTAAGAAACCTCATGAAGCTTTCATTCCTCTCCCTTGGGTAAGAAAGTGAATCAAATTGAATTTTTGCTGCCTAAAATAAAGAGTTCTACTTTTCCAGAGAGGAAACTGAAAGCTACAATATTTGGATGCTGAGGAAGGTGCTTGCGATTAGGGTTTCCTTCTAATAAAGGATTTCCGTTGTTCAGTTTTTCTTGTTAATTACAGCAATTTTACTTTTCCCCTTATCCTCTCCTTTCCTTCACCTCTGCCTTCCACACACCTTTATTTCTTTTAATTCTGTAAAACACCTTAGCATTGTGTTTCTATCCAAAGACACTCAAAATTAGTCTTTCTTTCTGTTCAATTTTTGTCTTATAATGGAATAAATTGCTTTTTCAAAATTTTGAAGGCTTTTTTTTACAGTTTAAACAACCAGGCTAGTAAAAAACGATACCCAATACATATTCATCTTATATCAAACAAGCTAATATTTCAGTACAAGGTAACTATACATAATATATACATTACACAGAGAATCACAAAAGCAAACACTACAGACTGAGAACAAATCTTGAAAAAACCATGATATTCACATTGATTACAAGAACTCTAAAATTAATTGTAACAGTGAAACGGCACTTTAGTTTACAAAAAGTCACACACACACACAAACACGTGTGTGTGTGTGTGTGTGTGTGTGTGTGTGTGTGTGTGTGTGAGAGAGAGAGAGAGAGAGAACTTTGTTGTCCACAGTATTCTCAGGAATTTTCAAAGTTTAAAAATATCAATACTCTTTCTATTCTGCTTCTTCAAAGCTTCAAATGCATGGCACAATATAGGCACAATATACCTTTTTGCTCCTCTTTCAGAAAAAATAGGAGAACAAACTCATCAGGACAAGATTCAGTAGTCCATATGCATTTAAAAGATAAAGGCCACTGTTTTGAAGACAACAAAGTCCACATTTTGAACAGAGACCACTACTGGTTTGAAAGATGGGTCAGAGACCATTTATGTCAAAATTGAACAGCCCTCTCTCAACAGAGTGGCAGACAGATGACATCATCTATCTCCAGTCTACAACACAGTCCTTTCAGCAGTTCCAAGAAGGTTCCACACCCATTTACACTATTCATGTGACCCTGAGGACAGAGATAAACCTCCAAATGGCTTCAACGACTCTGTAAAAGAATGAAAATGACCAGCTGTCTGCAAGGAATATAAATCCTTCCATTCTCCATAATCTAGTCAGAGCTGAAGGAGTTTCTTGAATGAGAAGCAAAGCATCTTCAAAGAAAAACAAGAAAGTCCAGTTGAAAAAAGCACCTTTGGGACTTCAAAGAGTAACTTCACCTCCACAGAGTGTTCTGCAGACCCTGGGGGGAGCACAATGTTATCACAGGGGGTCCACAAAGACTTGAAGAAGTATTATGATTTAAATCTTGAGTTAAGTCTTGGTGTATGTGCCCATGGCACAAAAGATATTTAAAGGGGATCCGTGGTGAACCACTGGCTTACACACTTCTAATCTTTGCAGGTATAGACATAACAGACTGTACAAATATCGTTTTTGAGGCCTTCATATTCCTCTACCAAGTTCTACTCTGCAGATATTTCTTGACAGCTTGACCCTTTAAAGTTGATTCTAAAAGGCAGGACCTATCCACCACTTCAGTATCTTCATTGTCAGTTCTAGTGTTGGTTTTTCTATCTGTTTTCATTAGATTGGTCTTCCTTACACTTGATTTTTGTCCTATTTTTTCACTGACTTCCCCAACTTTTATTACTAGAGCTTATAGATCATTTGGATTTTTTACTGCCAGCATTGTGCAGGTTATTGACCTTTCTTCCTTTGATTTTAAAACCATGTTCCTCTTATTTCATTCCATCTTTCCTTAATATATATTCAGCATGTACACTGAATATGTAGGAGTGGTACAGAGGTGGAGCTTTCACCTCAAAATCAGGAGGCTGTGAGTTCAATCCTAGTTAGCGACATATATTTCTCTCTCTGGGCATAATGTAATTATCTGCTGTGAACTCTGCACTGGCAACGGGAAGGGCATCCAGCCAGTAAACACTCAGCTCCATTCAGTTGCCTCAACTCCACCCCTATGTGTGTGTGTGTGTGTGTGTGTGTGTGTGTGTGTGTGTATTAACTATTAACTAAGTATTAGCTATTAAGTATTAACTATTTCTAACAATCTCCTTTCTAGGGACAATTAATGTGGGGTGGGAGAGGGGAAATAACATTACACTTGTCACAAATCACCATACACAGAACACAAACTGTGTAACTTTGTAACTGCATGAATATTTAATTATATAATTCATGTCATTTGCATTATGACATCATGATGTATGCAATGTCACTGTGAGTGTTTCCAGACACGGATGCTTCTTTCAAATATATATTTCTTTTAAAAAGCTCTCTTCAGGAATCCCAGGTTGTCTGCTACACAGGAATGGGAGACAAATATTCACTTTACATTTTAATGGTATTGTAATGAGAATTCATCCTATTTACATTTCCCCTAACTATTCATGATCTGGATTGCATGGAAAAATACTGTAACATGCAGACTTCATCAGCTAAAATATGTATTAAATTTTGCCATGAAGTTTGCAGTGCAAAATACTTACATATAGCAATATAGACTTAAGACTGAATATTTAAGCATTGCAGTTAGTAAATATTTCTATAAACCTCCCAGCTTCTGGTCTTGTCCTACCCTCAAGTGCTGTGGAGAATAAAATTACACATGCATTTCTATGACAGTCTTTTGTTGTTTTGTCTCTGCTTAGCCTTCTGGGATGGCTGAAACTTCAAGAAATGATTATTCAAGGACTCATTCAGTGCCACCATAACTTTGAATAGTTATTGAATAAGTGCTGGTTAACCAAGGACTCCCTCTACAATAATAGCCCTTTATAATTATGCAGAACATATATTTCATTTTTGCTGTTATTTAAGCAGCCTTCCACAATATAAATATAATATTTGAATATGTTGACTTTTATATGTTGAAATTGTGTTATTCCTGTTAGTGTTGTTGTTGGATGATAGAATATGTACTCCAATGCATCTGGAGAGCAAAGATTACCTAATTTGGGATCATTGTATTCAAGGTTGTTTTGCAGTGCTAGGGAAAGGATTAGAGCTAAATATATATGAAACACAAGGAAACTGTTCTATTTTGCAGGGAGTAAGCTGAAGTATTAGGAAAAACTTTGGCAAGTAGTTATGCGTCCAGATTTCTGGATGTTCTTCTTGCTCCAAACCTGGGGTGTGTTTGTCTCAATAATTAAAGGGTTGGCATCCATTTATTTAGTTGTTATTTGATCGTTATCCACCTTTTTTACAGAAGCATATCTGGTTCTCTTTTTGGCTATTTGCCAAATCTGTGGCAAATAGCCAAAGCAAGAGATCAGTTGAAATAGGAAGCAGCAATTGGTCCTTAAGCAAAGCATACTTGACATTATACTGATTGTTAGGAAAAGTACCTTGGTTTTCTATATTACCCACTTTATTCTTTTAAATGTTTCACATCTTCTATTTTGTATCAAATATCAGTCCTGGATATGTTACATCTTGAATAGAAAATATTTTGATGCTAGACCATGATGTTTGTAGGAAGTAAATGTAGAAAGCTACTCAGTTCAAGGTCAGACTGACTAATCTACTTAGTTAAGTAAGCTCTATTGACCAGAATTTCTTCTTCTATTCCAGTCCTACCTGCAGAAATTAGGGACTGAAAGTGAAGCTTCTGTACACATTCTATACCTGTGCTCTACCTAGATAACTTATCTTCTAGTCTAGTTGACATTTTGGGCTCCATCAAACATTTTTAAAGCACTCCTTACAGTGAATTGTTTCAATTTATACCCATCCTTTTTTTTCCTCCTCAACACACAGACCAAAGGTTAGCAGGTGCCTTCGCTTGTTTCTGCCCAGGCACTGCATAATACTGAGCTCACTGCAGTGCCATAAGACTATGTATTTTCCTTTGTTCAGTTTGCTATTTTAAAGGTTGCTCAGAGCTGGTTTCATATTGCTCAGCAGGTATCCAGAAGAAAGCAAGAATATCTTGACTTTCTGCACAACATTAAAGTAACTAGAATATGGGATTAACACCCAATTAACCCTTACTTTCTATGAGGCACCTACCAAGGTTCACAAGGGACTGCACAGACTCTTTTAACATGATTTAAAGAATTAAAGATTTAAAAATGTTTGCTTTTATACAATGACAATTAGTTGAATTAATTACAATGTTCCATCTTTCTGTTCCTTTCAATCCAAACCATGCTGACAATGTTACCATTTTCACAATGAAATACTCTTGCAGACAATAAGTTCAATACTTTTCCAACCATATACAGTAAGTTATAGTCTACACAGTTGCTTGCTTAGTTTATTTTTTAAAAACCTGTTCATATCTATTCTTTTATTGACATTTTACCACGTGTGATGGTTATGCCCCGAGACCAGGACATACTGGATCCATATTAAAAACTGTTTACAAGAGATTACTGGGCATCAGATTGAGCTCAGACCGGAAACTTTCCTCCTAGGAATCATAAAAGATAGATTACAAAAAGAAGTAAAATATTTATTGTTACATATTACAACAGCCGCCAGAATAGCTTTTGCGCAGGTATGGAAAACCCAAATATTCCTAACGAAGAATTAATAATACCTAAAGTAACAGAAAGCGCTGAGATGAATATGTTAACAATGAAACTGAAAGAAAGAGATGACTCTGAATTTTTTTAAATTTGGAATAATTGGTATAAATGGTTAACAAATAGAACAAAGAGATAAGACAAGAAATTTAACTGGAATAATCCTTAAGAGAGTAAAATAGTATAAATGTGTAAATTATACAGAGATATAAGAAGTAATTATAGTTAAAGTTATTATTTAATATTAGATAAATGTGATATAATGTATTATGCTATTTAAACCTAGAACCTGTATAGATGCCAAGAACGCTGTTGGAACTATGATGTTTTATGATGTAATAAAAGAAACTTAATAAAAATATATTTAAAAAGAGTTACAGATTTAAAAATGTTTGTTTTCATACAGTGACAATTAGTTGAATTAATTAGAATGTTTCATCTTTCTGTTCCTTTCATATCTTTCATATCTATTATTTTATTGACATTTAGAAAAAGGGGATCTGAATATTTACTTAAAATAGAACTAATTCAACATACAAAGATCCTTACTGCATTATTGTACTTCCAAATATATATGGCATAGGGTTTGGAATAATCATCATAATAATCAATATCAAGAGTCACCTCATTACATTGCTGCTTGAGATAATGTATGCTGTAAGGTAGATTTTCATTTAGTTAGTATTAGACAGCTGAGATATTTCCTTATTTAAACAAAAAGGAAACAAAAAAAGGTCATGGGCAGGCAAAAAATCAATGGGAGAAGAAACAACTTCTAACTTCTTTCCAAATTCTTCCAATATCCTTGTGGGAAGCTGGTAAGAACATCAGCAACTTACTTACTTATTTACTTCATCGTCCCCTCCCACCTTCCCTCCCTCCCTCTTTTTCTTCTTTCTTCCATCCTTCCCTCCTTCTTCCTTCCCTCCTGCTTTACCTTCCTTTCTCTCTCCCTATTCCTCTTTTTTAAAAACATTTTGCTGTAAATGTAAACCATCTGTAAACCATCTAGAGATGTTGGAAATCGGACTACATATCAGTTTAATAAATGATTACCAATAATACACCTGTAAACCAATCTGACTTACTGGGACATTGTATAGATCACAAATAATTTTGTCTTCAATGCCTCACTATTGCTTCTTCTCTGAAACTTCCTCTCCCTTGTCTAAATATAGTACTAGTCACCAGAGTAAAAAGCTAATGTAGGGAGAAGTTGAAGTTAGAAACATATCAATGAGGCAAATATATTGGCTGCTATGATGTAAAGGGCAATTTTCAGGATTTAAATGAGCTATAGTTACTTATTAAATATAACTATATCCATGTGCACACATGTAAAGGATAAAAATACTATTAATTATTTGATTCAATCCCCGTTTTTCTGCTCTGGCAAACACAATTATAAACACATAAATGATAATTACATCAAACAGAAAACTAACAGGGCCTTATTAATATACATGGAAAAAAACCCGATTTGCCAGTAATATAAATAGTTTTCTTTTATTTTTCACAATGTACCAACAGCATTACACTTTGTTTCTGCATGTGAATATAACTGCCTTTCACTTATTCAGGTTGAGATCTGAGGCTAAAATGAACTACTTAGATGGAAAAAACGAATAAGGTAATGAAGGATAAACATGCATTGATATTATTTCAAGGGCATTGTAAACAGGGCCTCTTGGACAGGTTCAGAGTTAACTATGTCTGCAATGCCAAGAGGTTATAAATTACCATGGACTAAAACAATAACACTGTATTTTTCATTCATTGGGAGCACTGATATTACACTACAAGTTTTTCAAGTTAGTTTATACCAACATGCTGTTTCACATCAGCCTTTTCACATTTCATTTTAAGGAAGTCTCTATGAAATTTAGGAGAGCCACTGTTCCTTTCTGAAGACAATGGACCAATGGCATTCAGAGTAGTTTCCTACATTGAGCTTGATGACTGGATTATATTTAAAGCATATCAAACCTCTTGATATATAATAGCATCAGGTTCTCTGAACATCTCTATCAATAATATTCTTGACACTTGGAGGAGAAAACAACTCATCTTTCCTTTGTAGTGGGAGTGCATAATGCATGAGGATGAAAGAACCAAATCAGGTTTTTAATGATAGTATTCAAATATTTCTATCTGATGGATTATTACTATTAAGACAAAATAATGTCAAATGCAGCCATTGTTCCCAAAATGATGCCTACTCCAAATTAATTATTTCATGTCTATAATTTTGCTGCTATTTGGCACCTTTTCTGGGGAACCAACCGAAGAAAGCACACATTAACTGAATTGATTAATGATATAACATACATAACAGATAACATAGCATATTCTCAAGAAGTAGTCATTTATCTCTGAAGAAAACATCAAAAATCCAAAAAGTAATATTTCTGTGACTTACAAATCCTGAAATATATATCCATAGTCAAAAGTTTTCCGAACAAATCATAAAGTAGGAAGCTCTCTTTCTAGTAGTCTTAAATCAGCCTTACAGTTGCTATGAGTGTAAGCATGGAAGACAAAAATCTTCAAAGGAATGATGAAGAATTAGTTGTCTTCAGACAGAAATACCATAGGATCTGCTTCTTTAATATATGGATTCAATTTTAAGATTCAGATATAATCATGAAAAGATGTGACTTTCTGTAAAAATAGATTTTAGAGGTCCTAACTGGAAATCAACGATCAATTATACTATTATGTGGGGAAGAACAATATTTCGAGCCCAGGAGCTTAGTTTGAAAAACATAGTTCCATAATCTCAAAAACATCCTTCCCATTTTCATTTCCTCCTATGGTCACATTGGCTGAGATTCTGGGAAAGAATCCAATATCTGAACAGCAACAGATTACTAAATGCTGCTTGCAAGAATAAATTCTCACATTTCTTTATGGCTTGTAGGCTCATTTACAACCTTCCACCTTCCTAAACTCCTATGCAATTTAATGTCATTATCAATATATTTGGGAACACCCTCTTGTGACTTTAAAAGACATTGCAAAAAACAGTCCCTGCAAGAATCTGGAGTTGTGTACAGATTTAAGTGAAGTCAATATAACACAAATTTTGCATGTTGGAAGATGATATACAAGCTAATCTTGAACTATTCTGATATTTCTGGTATTATGAACCTACCTGGAAAAGGATTTCATTCATAAACCAACTGTAATTGATTTTATTTAATTCTAACAGTCTAAAGACCTTCTGACAAATTGAGAATAAAAGACTTACCTAAAAGGTGCTTTCTTTGAAAAGGAAACTGAAGAGCATAGATAAACGCTAACAACCACATGACTGCAAGGAATATTAATCCTTCCATTCTCCACCATTCAGTCTCAGAACTGATGAAGCTTCTTGGACGAGAAACAAAGTGTCTTCCAGACAAAACAAGAAAATCTAATTGCCTTTTGAAAGAAAGTACCTTTGGGACAACCATGACCTGGATGACTGAGAATCTCCAAAGACAATAAGACATTTATTGAAGGAGGGAAAAACAATGGATAACTAATTGTCTGTTGCTTAAAAAAAAAACTTTGAAGTAGTAGTGTACTAGTATAAAGGATGTATGTGCCATGTTACCACTGAAATTATTTCTGAAATGTTTTCATCAGCCTTAAAGAAGTCATCCATAAGATTCTCAAAAAAACTAATAATAAAAAAATAAGATTACATATGTAAATAAGATTACAATGGCTGTAATGCCGAGTCTGTTCTTTCTGACATGGAAAGAAATATTAGTCTATTAGTCTAAAGGAGTCTGGTAGCCCCTTTTCCAACTCATACATTTTATGGATGAGCTGTACTTTCTTGAGCTGTACTACCCTGTACTACCCTGTAAGTCAGTGGCCAATGATCAGAAGTACCTGCTTGACCAAATGACAGGACAACTCATGAATCACTGCAAATATTAAGGAGAAACTACCAATTCTTCCTTTTGGAGATGCGGGGTTGAAAGGAGGACATTAAAAAAACCCTGCAATACCTGATTGTGCTCGAAACTACCTGCTGCCTTTTCTGCCCTTGCTTTACTCCATGTGACAAATTCTCTAGAATTCCTAGAGCAGCCCCATCACAGCCATTAATGCCAGTAACAGAAACACAACTTTAATGTATTTTCTAATTAAATAAAACAGCTGATTAAGATCAGTTTGGCCTAAAACACCATCAATACACTTTGAGTTTAAAAGCAACCCTTTCTGTAGCCTGGAATGATTAGCTCTAGGGTCTACATGACTTATTCACCCTACCAAAGGCTGCATGCAGACAGTGTGTTGTTTTTTTTTAAATCCAAGTAACCAGCCTGAGTTTTCTTTGGAAATGCATGTATGGGGATATCTCTTCTGCCAATGATAAGTTTAACAAGGTAATTTCTGAGTCTGCATTGGTATTCTGTTTTTTTTTCCAAAGTAACTCTTTTTATCTTAAAACATTTGACTTCCTCATCTAATTCTAACCATTACCTTTTGCTTATTCCCTTGCTATAGAAGGCAAACATTTCCGATAAACACAGGACTTTGTTTGTTTCTAGGACTACAGAGGGATGCTTACTTTTATTAAGGCTTGAAGCAAGAGCAGTCAATAGATTGAGGGTGATGTTTTATTCGAAGTGTGTATTCCACTAACACATTCCACACAACTGCCCTTTCTCTCAAAGTTATATAGGCCCATTAACATAGTATCTGATGTCACAAATACTTTAATGCATCCTTGCAGCGTTCCTTGAAGTAATGAAGTGCTTACAGAAAGGGAGAGAAAACTAAATGACTTGTCCAAAATAATCAGTGAGGCTGTGAAACAGCTCTGTGGAAATTAAAAATGCTGCTAAGACCATTACTTGTGTGCAAGGTAATGTTGTTCTGAAAAGTTTCAGTTTTAACTCATGCTGCTTTTTCAGCCTACAGCAATACCCATTTTTCTAAATGTGCCTATTTTTTAATGCTCTTTTTCACCTCAGCCTAAAAATACAGGCTGACAATGTACATTACGATGTGGATAATATTGCATTCTCTTTCAGTTTTGTCTATGATGACACAGTATATCATTTTCAGTGTATGCATCAGCTTGACAGAAAGCAAACACAGGAAGTATATAAAAACTTCCTTGGGGATACCTGAAACATAAATCATAAAGGGTGCAGTTGCTGATACTCTAGAATGAGTATCACACACAACTCTTACATGTAGGACTCTGAGGACCCTCAGAAGTTGCCACTCAATAATTTTAATAAGCAGAAGTAGGAAATCATTCAATAATTGGGGAACAATACTTTAGCTGTATTTCATTAATTAAATATTAGTGTAATTAAATGTAAAAATAAATGAAATCAAATCACACCTTTTTTTTGCGCTAGCTTTGCTCACATCTTTGATCTGCCTACTTTTCAGAGTATGATCCTTGGTGTGGATCACAAAAGCTAAATGCGCTCCACTCTCACTCTACTCTCTGGTGATGCACATATGATTGTTTCACATCTAATCGGCCCATATATTCAATCTCCAGGGCTTCTGGGCTGATATGAAGACCTGAAGGAAGTTTTAATTATGTTTACCTTATGGCTCAATTAGGTAAGACATGAAGCAAGGTACAGCATCGGAGTAACCTCTGTATCTTTGCTGTGTTATGAAGATTTGTATCTATAGTCAAGACTAAATCTCATAGTTAAATCATAAACTAAATCCTGGCAAGATCAAAGGGCTCTGGGTTAGGGGTTCTTTGGTCCATGGAGAATTGCCACTTTTGTTCTTGGATGGGGTGGCACTGCCCCAAAGAGACCCAGTGCATAATCTAGGTGTTCTTCTGGACTTGCAATTCCTGATTGAAGAGCAGGTGGCAGTCGTGGCCACAAGGACCTTTCTGCAACTGCGGGTTATACACCAGTTATGCCCTTTCCTGGACTAACAATCCCTACTCACGATCACTCATGCCCTAGTCACCTCCCATCTTGACTATTGCAACATGCTCTACATGGGGCTGCCTTTGCATCTGGAAGCTCCAGTTGGTTCAAAATGCAGTGGCCCACACAGTTTTGTGCAGACCTTCGTGTGCACATGGTCACCTCTTTAGTGGGAGCTGTATTGGTTGCCAATTTGCTTCTGGAAGCAATTCAAGGAGCTGGTTGTCACTTTTAAAACCCTTCATAGTTTAGGACTAGATTATCTGAGGGATTGTCTCTTGCTGATCACACATCCACCCAACCCACTAGAGTGGGGAGGCAAGGAATGTTGTGGGTCCTGTCCTCTAAGGAGATACATCTGGCAGGACCCAGAAGAAGGATCTTCTCTGTGGTGGCTCCTTCTGGAACATCATCCCTCTGGAAATTAGACTGGCCTCCATTCTGACAATCTTTCAGAAGGCCCTGAAGATGTGTTTTTGCCAGCAGGCCAGAGTGGGATGGATCACATTAAATGGCTGGTATGAGTGTGTGTTGTCACCAGGGAAGGGGGTGTTATTATTTTATTATTATTGTATTATTATTATTTTATTGTTTTTATTTCTTCTACATTGTGTTTCTATTTTCTGTAAGCTGCCTAAAGTTGCCGTGAGCAACTTTATATAAATTTTCCTAAATAAATTTAAAAAGTGATACGTAGCATTAGAATTCTCCTTTACAATAAGATATGGGGCCATCATCTTGGAGAGCTTCTTCCTCCCTCTTGCCATTTATTCTCCAAAATACTTCCCCATAAAAATAAATAAATAAAAGAGGAGAGTGAAAGCTGAAAAATAAAGAACAAGCCACCTGCATGCTATATATGACAGTTCTGAACATCATAAAACTCCACACTGCCAAACCCCCACTCAGTCACATGACTTTTGGATGCTTGCATTTAAGACTGGCTGCAGCATCCTGCTATCACATGACCATCATTGGCAATATTATTTTTTTTGCTGTTTTCCAGAAGAAAATAGCAAAAAACACTCATTGGATATGTTGGTTGAATATTATTATTGAATATTGAATATTATTGAATACATGTTTTGTTTAATAACTTCAGGAACTTGTTTTATGACTATTATAAAAATGGTAATAAAACTTAAGAAGGTCATATGGTAGCCCTGCTTAATAACTCCCCTTACTTACAAAATTCTGCAACCAATTGTCATAAATCCAGGACTACCTGTATAATGGGCAATAGAGTACTTTAAAACTGTAGCAGAAAAACACACCCAGAAATCACATACCCAAAGGGAGGAACATGAGTACTGAGTGGCATTTTCTGTCTTGCCCTCCCAAAAATGATTGGTGGCACATTCTGGGGATGGGCAACTGGGCAATGCACATAAAATGTAAGTCTCTCTTGTTCTTCAGTGCGTCTTCTGACTATGTCTGTTGCCATGGCAATGCAAATTTCCTAACTGTGGAGAAGATGGTTTATTAGCTCAGCTGAATGGGAAAAAGATCCTCTTTCAGAAGTTAAAGGGTGGAAGGAATATGTGTGGAGACGCATATGCAGCCTGGTGTATGGAAATCAGAGTTGCTTGTACTGATGGATTGGTAGAGAAAGGCAGTGAATTCTGATAGAATAAAGCATCTATAGACTTCTCAATAGTAATGGAAAATTACTTATAGTAAGTCTGTCATCTCTGTCAATATGATGATGAATGTTTTTATGTTAAAGCTCCAGTTGATGAGTCATCTCTGGTTGGTGAGTCTTTGTTGAATAGTCTTCCTCCCCAGTGATAATGAAGGAAAGTAAAAAATAGTGCAGTGTCACTCTTACTGTCAGCCCTTTGAGTTAGGCCAAGTCAAGAAGGATGTATGACAGGGATTTCAATAATTATTTTCAATGTTGTAAATAATAGAATCTTGAAAGCCTGCCCAAGTTTCTCTCTGCCTCATCATATATTAAGCAAAGCAAGGTGGTGGAATTTTGAATTCTTTTGTCACCTGTCCCTAGAACACACATTACATGGAGCTACCCTTGAAGAGCATTTGGAAGTTACATTTGGTGCAGAGTGCAGAGGTGCAGGCAATTTTGAGGGACCCAAAAGCAGCCCCTGTAATACCACTGCTCCACATTGGCTGCTGATCTGCTTCCAGGTACAATTCATGGTATTGGTAATCACCTTTAAAGCCTTCATCGCATGGTCTAGGCTATTTGAAGACTGTCTCATTCCACTAGGACTGGCCTGTGCTGGCAGAGGAGGCATGTTGTAGGTCCCATCAGCCAGGGAATTCTGTCTGGTGGGGTCCAGGAGAAAAGCCTTCTCTGCTGTTGCATCTGCTCTTTGGAACATCTTGCCTTCAAGAGTGACGTTGGCTCCAACCCTCCTTACCTTCCATAAGAGCTTAAAGACCTGGCTCCAATGGAAGGGATTCACACAGGGGGGGCTGATAGAATAACAACAGATTCCACCTTCTCCCCTTTTCATCATAGGCCCTCCCCTCCCATCTTTTTAGCTAGGTTGATTTTTATAGTATTGTATTTATATTGTTATAAATTATACAGTTTTATCTTTTAATACTGTAAGCTGCCCAGAGTTACCATGAGGCAAGATGGGCAAATAATATATTTTACAAAGAAATAAATAAATAATCAATCTTTGCTGCAGGCTTGCTTAACAGTATTCCCTATCCCCTACATTCTTTCCCACTCACAAACTTGGCTTTCTTTTTAAAGGGAGCATATAGAGTAGTCTTCCAAAATGCCTCCCTCCCAATAAAATTACTAAAAGGTCATAAAATCTCATGAAGGAATGTCAGTCTCTCAAGCTATTCTGTTGCAATGATATACAATTCTTTGCTGTCTCATATACAATCTCATGATATTTCACTGAGTTCTAATGGCTATGGTTGACATAAGAGGCATTGTGCAAAAGCAAATACTGTCTGCAGCAGAAACACATCGATGTTACTCTCCCTGTGTCACAAGCTAATCAAAGGGATGATACAGTAGTTCTTCTAGTCTGAAAAAGCCCCATTGTTGTGCAGTTCATCTGTGAACATGGAGGTGGTCTTGTAGTCCCATTCTGGAGAGTCTGCAGAGTCTAGCACAATGGGACCATTGTTGTAGTAACTGTGGGCATAGGAAAACATGGATCTCCTAAACAGCAGCATAGCAGAAGAACAAATTACAAAAGATGCAACTGAGGTCAAAAGGAATGGGCACATGGGAGGGAGTAACTGTAGGGATATATCAGTCTCTAACAACATACAAGCCCAAATTGTTTACAGGGAGGGAGAAAATCAACCCAGGAGTCCTGCAATGAATTGTGATAAAGTTGGAATGAAGAGAGAACTTTTAACTTTGGAGAAACAGATAGCTGAGTTCATGGAGATGTTTATGGAGTAGATGTTCATTGAGTAAATAAATTTCAAAAGTATTTAATGAAGATTCACCTTCATATGTAGATTAGGTAAATAATATTACTAGCACACATCATTTTTGTGTAATCTTCATAGAGAAACTCATGAGAGATTTGTAGATCTTACCTTGTATAACATATTTATAAACTCTTTCAAATCTTCTTAATGCTGTTTTTGAGGAATAGAAGGAACTGTTTTGTTATGCCAGGAAGAGACCAAAATGGTGAGTCCATGGTCAGTAAAAGGAGAAAACCACTCTGCCTATGCTCAGAGACATTTTGTATATTTCCATTGGCTAATAAAACTATATATTGTTAGCTATCAGGCCCAGACACAATTTTTAGACCTCTAATCACACATTAATGAATTCTCACATGAAGCCATTGTGTTTATTATTTAGTAGGCTAATAGATTTTTAAACAGTCCTAAAATGAGTAGCTGCTTTATCCTCTATTATATATTAGCCTCTAATATATCAACAACTTTTAGTCTATAGCTTTTTTTAAAGAAAAGGTAGCAGTTTTAAGCATGTTGTCATATTTAAAAACGAACATCCCCTCATCCTGCCAGTCACAAAGATGCCCATTTAGAGGAGAAACATCCTTTCAACCTGCAACATTGTTTTTGTATATGTTTTCAAATTTAGACCGCACTTGCAGTCCCTTTGAGGTCTCCTTTCAAACGGAGTCTCTAAGCAAAGAACCATCTACAGTAAACAAAACAAAACTGAAAATAGAGGCAGATTATGGCTGATGATTTGTTAGTAATTTTATAGGAGAGTTTTATCAATCTAGAGAAGAATATGGAAAATGGGCACTTGTCTGCCAGGCCTGTTGCTCTGGGCTGCTTAGAAGTCTGTCCCCCTGTGGCCTCATTAACTGAACTATCACAAGCTAAGCAGCAACACACTGCCCCAGATTTCCACAACTTGACACTGACATTTCTAACGCACTTTTCAGTCTTCACTGGATCAAAAGCAGCATTTTTTAAAATTTCATAATATCCCCAACAACTATCCCCAGTTCAGAAAGTGTAGAGAGAAGAAAAGAGAAAAATATAACCATGTTCTTGTTAGACACGAGTTTGGGTTCTGATAGAAGAAAGTATCTGGAGCTTAGGGTTGAACTGTGAAGTTTGTGGTGCTCTCTTGAACTTGCTGGTTACCAACAACCACCAAATTCAGAGGCCACAAGAACCCCAAAGTTTGGATAGCCAAATTGGGGGCCATTGGATCAATCGAGCTTTCATCATGCTACAACTATGAGAAATTTGGAGAAGAGCTACATGGGGAACAGCCAGGACCAACAAGAGAAAATCCACATATGAAGCAAGAAAACCTGGTTTAGGAGCTGAATGAGGCAGGTTAAATACTAGCTGGTTGAGCTTCCTTCCACCTATTTTTCAGTTAGGGTAATCAGATCTGGGCTGCAAAATACCAGATCATTATTAGGTGGCAGTACTCTCTAATAAATATTAGATTATTAGATGCATGCTCTCAGCCACAATGGCTATCACAGGAAATATTTCCCAATATAAATTGTGTGAGGAGAGGAGGAAGGCTGGTGACTCTGCTTGCATAGAAACTCTCACCTGAGAAAAAGTATTTCAGTGTCAGCTTTATTGGAATTTCAGAATTTACGTAGCACCAGTCAGCCAAAATGCAAAGGTAAGACTAAGAAGATGGCAAGTCTGAAACCATACATTCCAAATTTGTGCAGATTTGTATATTTGTCCTATAGGGTAATTTTGGTTCTGTAGTTTAGAATAAAATCAAAGATAATGTATTATTTTTCTATTTCCTTTTCAGACAGATACCATAAGCAAAAATGTTACAATATACAGAATCATGAAGGCTCTGAATTTGGAATAGCTGATTTTTGTCATTATTAAAAATAAGCGTACCTGAAATAAACTTTACCATTCTATCCATGCCTCAAATTTGGCTTGTCATGGAAGCTGGTGAATAGGATTTGAAACACTTAAAATATTTTTTGCAATAGCTTGAATAAATGCTGAATAGAACAGGTACAAGGAGCAATGTTGGTTAAAATATTCAGCTTCTGTTGTCAAGGTTTTCTGTTAGTCTTATAAAATAGAGACAAAAGAGAAAGACCAGGAACCTTCTTTCTGTGTGGAATTTCAATAACCAGAAGAGTGTTCTCCAGTAAAGGGTTATTCACACTGTCTAATTTCTGGATCACCAAAATGAACAATAATAAATATGCTTTTTTACAGACAGAAATGGATGACATTGCACTTTATTTGCTTCTCAAATGCAACCCAAATATATTTTCCTGATGCTTTTTTGCAGTTTATGTTGCTCTAAGGATTCCTTGGATTCCTTTACTTTATTGCCTAATCCCAGCAATCCATTGCCTAGTTTACAGTGGGAGGAATGCTCCTCATTTTATTTATTTATGACAGTTTTGCTACTTCTATTAAAATGACACCTCATCCTCCCATAGTACAGTTTGGTGCAGTTAGAAACTGTGAGACTATGAATTCTAGTCTCACCTTGGGCACTAGCTGGTGTCCTTGGGTCAGTAATATTCTCTTGTACTTCCAAAAACTCTTGCTAAGAAAACTGCAAGGATATGGTTCTGGAACTTGCTATGAGTCAAGACTCATCGGAAGGCACCAACTAACAACTCCCTTCTCCACCGCTGTAAGTCTGACAGTACATTGTTGCAACATTTCCACGTTCCCTTGACTCTTCAGTCATTTGAGATAAAAGATTCACATATGTGTAGTTAGAGTTGTCCATAGAACATAGCAATTGACCGTTGTTTTCATAGACCAGAGAACTGGGAGGACACAGCAACTGGCAAATTGTCCAGATGGGGGAGCCTGAATCCCTCTCAATATGTTGCCAAAGTTGACAGGTTTTTCTTCAAGCCAGTTTGGAGTTGAACTACCAGGAGTATAAAAAAGGAACAACTTAAAAGTGTAGCACAAATATGCCCTAAAACCCTCACATTCCAGCAATATGATAATTAATTGGGTACCCTCAAGTCAGACAGTTTCTAGTTCTGTGTGAACAGATATCCATCATTTTGACCTATCTTTTGTAGCCCTTTCAGTGAAACTCTTCATCTCATCCATCTACATTATCTACTGTCATCCACATTATCTGCTGTCTTCCCAATCTATATATTACTCTGAACCCTGCTAAGCACAGTAGATTTTTTTTCTCCACCTCATATTCTGACTTACATACCCAAAGTACATGAGGTCCTGCTTGCTTATCACTGCTTCAAGAGAGCAGACAGTTTATTTGGTGGAGGACTGGTTGGGTTTTATAGGAGTCCATGGTAACTACAGGTAGCTTTTAGTATATGACTCCAAATCTATGGCAATATGTGCATGGCTTGAACAAATATGGAGGTCACCAAAGAAGGAAGAGATTAATGCCAAATAACCTACTGAGTAATCAGAGAAAAGGGGTAATTTATTACCATAACAGATATCTAGCAGGCAACTGCTAGTATGTCATGATCAATGTTGCCTGCTCATTTTTCAGAAGTAGATAATGTAATGAAGGTAGTGGGTTTATGACTTCCCTTTTCATTGCACATTAAGCTAAGATTCAAAAGGGAGAACTACAATAAAAATGCTTCTGCTGAGGATAGTATGTATAATAAGGTAATTTTATATTAAAAATAATGTATAGAAATGACATGTTTAAGTTTTTTATACATATTTGATCAGTTGTCAATATTTTCTCACATAGGGGGTTCACAAAGACCCATTAAAGGAAAAAATAGAGCGAAACATTATCTGCATTCATTATTTTAATTACCAGTTGTTCTGCATAATGGTACATGCGCCTTCAAATATATGTATAGCTGGGTGCTTTTTAAGTTGTTCAGTAATTTATACAATTCTTTGAGAAAGCAAAATGTAAGTTTACCCTATTCAGGTCATCAACTAAAGCATCTTTCAAAATAAAAGTGAACAGGATCTTTAGCTAATGCATGGACAATACGTCACAATGTTCACAAAATGACAAAGGGTGTAAATTGGCCAACAGCATTGGCAGCATGAACCACAGGGACAAGATGGAGGCTGCAGTTTTACAAAGCAAATATTCCAGCATAAATTCAATGGTTCAGTTCTAATAAGAAATGTATTTCTATATTTGTCCTGGTAATTTAGCCCGTCAGAACAAAATGTATTTAGACCAGATAGCAGAAAGAGTAAATATTTATCTCTTGACACTTAAAGAAAGGACAAAACTGACAGGTTTTTGAGGCACTATGGCGTAAACCATACCAAATCCATCATGACAAAGAGTTAATTAGATGGGAAAAGTGAAAATGGAACATTAAGAAAGTATGCAAATAGAAGGATTTCATGTTAAGAGAAGCATCAAAATGAAGAACATTTTCTGAGCACAATCAGCTAAAAGCTGTTCTAATTTCAATAAAAGCACCCCTTTTCTACAACCCATGCTGAGTATCTGTCATCTCTAAATGCACTCAAAGACTTATGTGAGAAAAATTGTTTATGGAAAGACATAAGGAAGACAATGTGGAATTTAAGATCCCACCCCCCAAAAAAGAATAGATAGGTTGGAAAAGTGTCAAAAATCATGTGCAATTTTCAGCTTCAAGATCTTGCCCATCTTGAATGGTCCCATAATTGAAATAAATCCTGGAGATTTACTTGCTTAACAAATGTATGCAATCTGTATATATCTAACAGAAGTCACATTAGAAAAAATGGCAAGGAAAAAATATAGAGTACTGATTAAAATAAATGGCTGATAAAAGTATATATTCCAATTATAAATTAATTGATCTCCCATTTGAATATATCAGTCAATTTGAGACATTTTATCTGCCAAGTGTCAAGAATAGTTTTCCTACTCTTAATGGCAGGAATCCCTTGTCCTCTTTGACCCCACCCTGAACTGGGATGCTAGATCATATTCAGAGAATGGAATAAATGTGGAAAAAATTTGCCACTCCTTTTACCATAAGAGCCTAATAAAGGCTCCAAGCGTCTTCTTTGATTCACTTCCATATTTCCGCTAGTGATGCTCCAGCAATTTTTTAATGTTGTTTCATTCTCCAGAGGTCCTTTGCAAACCAAGCTATGCACACCATTAGGTCAGTGTACAGAAACAGTTCACCTGGATTTGATCTGGCTTAAAGCTACTATCTCATTCCAAATGGTGTCCAAGGTCTCAGTGGAACTGTGTATCAAAACCTCAGAAACAACCTCAACTACATTTTGAAATCTAATTGGCTCCAATTGGCTTCTGGAGCATGCTGGTTGAACAGATCCAACATCCCTGAGGAGGAGGGTCAGATGCTGAATAAACTCAGGGAAGTCAACAGGGAAGAATCTGTCCATGGCAAATGTAGAGAGTAAAGTGAATGACCTTGATGAAAGAGGAAAATCTCTTACCAAAACCACAGAGAGAGAAACATTATTGGAATCCCAATAACAGAGATAGATTACAAAAACAATTTAGGCAGATACCCCCTAATTCACAGGAATATAAAAGGAGGCATGGAAGCACAATCAGATGTATATTATTATCTTACCAGAGCTAATTTAAATAAAAGTAATTTATTTATTTAGGCTTCTGTGGAGTTTATTTCTTGGTCTGGTTCAGTCTGCCAAAAAGAGCTGATAACAAGGAACTGAGGGTTCCCAAGAGCAAGTCTAAGATATGACAAGTCTTTTCCCCAACCCCATAAGCTGGGTGAGGTTCACAATGGCCATGAACTCCCAGACCGCTTCCAACTCCATCCCTAAGGAAAGCAGTTTAAAGAAACATAAGCCTAAGGAGCTCCACCATCAAGCCAGAGATAGCACCAAATAGCATGATGGAAGCATATTTGGTGGCATGTATTCAGGAAACAGAATAGGCTGAACAGGAAGAAACTACATCACAAACATTATTGCACTGTTTCCTGCAAGTAATTAATGAAATAAACTCCTAGGCAACCAAAGTTTTGTAAATCTCAGGGAAGCTGGAATTTACCGTCCCTTTCCTTATATCAATAATTATAAACTACAGAAAACAAGAACACATTAAAATATGACTCATGTAGTTTGAGGCACATCTGCCAGCTTCTATTTTTAAATCATTCCTGAGGTTCACCTCTATCTGGTCAATTGTGGTGGCGGTGAGGCAGGTGATCCATGACACTGATGAAATAGATACATTTAAAAACATTCCTTTACTCCTAATCTGAACAATGGCCTTGGTTATTAGTGACACTCAATCAGTGGAACTTTAAGTCAGGAAGGACCATAATGTGCGAAAGTTCCACAAAGTGGCAATAAATAAATAAATAATAATATTAAAGCACACAAAACTAATTCAGATTTAGGGAATCCTTTTTTTTATCTATGTAAATCTATCTCAGGAAAATAGAGATTGATGAAGATGTCTGATAAAATGTATTTTGTGATTTTGGGTTAAAAATAAATTTATGATGAAGTTTTAATTAACTGCCCCATGTCATTGAGAATCGGATGCCATATAAAGTTAATAATTTTTTTATTGTTTATTATTATGTTTTCTCTTAAAATATTTGCTCATAAATTTCTTGTCTAACATAAAACCTGAACTATTAAATTTAAAAAAAATGAAAAGGATTTATGATGCACCTACTTAAGTTATCTGAAATTGCCACTTGTCAGTCCTCCCAGGTAAACTAGACAGGAAACATGACCGATTGAGCTAATTCTACTTTATTGTAAGGTCACACATTAACATCATCTTGCAGCTTGAAATCTTCTGCCATGTCCTTTACAGTCTGAGAAACCAGGGAAGGTTCCTTCTGGGCCTCTTTCTCTCCTATTATGCAGCTGCAGGATATGACCTCTCTTATCTGACCGTACCCTTGGCAACATCTCTTCTCTAATTTTAAAAGGTCTTTTTCAAAAATGATCACACTGCCTCAGTTCCTTTTCTACAACTCATATTAGAGAAATCTGACAGTGACTGTGTGAATGTTATATTGATTTCTGGATACCCCTTTTAGGTTGTTTTATGCTAAAGTTAATTAATGTTAAATTAAAGCCATGTGTGTCAACCTTGGAAGCCATATTTTACTTGGAAGCTTCAAGGCTGCCACACTTTTGTTCCTGGGAATTTGGGAGGGGGGATATCATAGAGAGGAGGAAGATTAGACTCAATAACATTCTCTCAAACGCCAAGGACAAGTTACCCTATACCTGGAGAGGAGTATCTGGAGGAATATCTCCCGTTTGAACGATGGTTGATTGGACCATATGGTGGACTGGTAGGTGCAGGGGATGGGTTTTGATTTTCAATTGGGAAGGGAAAACCTGTAACTTTCAGATTTGGATTTTCCCAGATGTGCCAATATGACTTCTTCAATAAATTCTTACTTGGATGAACTTTGTTTCTGAATGCTGAATGAAATGGGGAGTTTCATTGGAACGCTCACAATATGTTTTTAATTAATTTTTTTCTTAAAGGATAACTGAAAGGCAAAATAAATGCACCTAATACCTACCCACCCCCCAAAAAAGAAAAATATTTTTAAATAAATGTATCTGGTAACTACTAACTAATGTAAGAAGAAAAACAGAAATCCAGAAAAGACATTTTTAAACACAGGCTTCCATTCACAATTTCAACATTGTGAATACCAGATCTTTAAAATTTGACAAGCATCACTGAATCAAATTGATCCCCTCACCTCTGCTCAGTCAAGTTTTGATCTTGTATAATGTATCAGTTTGTTCAACAAGGATCAGATGCTAAACCTTTTCTCAACTATAAGCTGCATGATTAACAGCAATACTTTTTGGAGCCCTTAATTATTTTTGAAAAGTATAAAGTTATAAATGTATACATCTACAGAAACAATTAAAAATAAGCTAAAATTAAATAATAATTTAGATGCAATTGTACTACAATAATTATTTCTATAAGTGACACCTAAATAGACAAAAAGTCCTTGTATATACAATCTTACTTCATTCTTCAACACAGTGACTAAATTAATAGACCAGCAAAATACTGTGGACATAATATATTTAGATTTCAGGAAGGCATTCGACAAAGTAGACCACAACCTACTTCTTAGTAAGCTAGAAAAAAGTGGAATAGATAGCACTGACTCGCAACTGGCTGGCAAACTGTACTCAACGAGTAGTCCTTAATGGGTCTAAGTCCACATGGAGGGAAGTAAGCAGTGGGGTGCCACAAGGTTCCGTCTTAGGTCCAGTACTCTTCAATATCTTCATTAATGACTTAGATGAGGGAATAGAAGGGGAACTTACCAAATTTGCAGATAATACTAAGCTGGCAGGAATAGCTAACACCCAAGAAGATAGGCTCAAGATCCAGATGGATCTTGATAGACTAGAATACTGGGCCATATCTAATAAAATGAAATTAAATATAGAGAAAAGTAAAGTCCTAGGCAAGAAAAACCAAAAGTGCATGTATAGACTGGGTGAAACCAAGCTCAATAACAGTAACTGTGAGAGGGATCTTGGAGACTTAGTAGACAACCAGCTAAATATGAGCCAGCAGTGTGCAGCAACAGCCAAACAAGCTAATGCAATCAATACTAAATTGCATTAACAGAGGAATGCAATTGAGATCAAGTGAGGTACTAATACCACTCTATAAAGCCTTAGTAAGACCACACCTAGAGTACTGCATCCAGTTTTGTTCACCACATTATAAAAAAAGATGTTGAGATTCTAGAAAAAGTACAGAGAAGAACAACCAGGATGATTAGGGGACTGGAGGCTGAAACATACAATGAACGGTTGCAGGAACTGGGCTTGGCTAGTCTAGTAAAGAGAAGGACCAGGGGAGACATGATAGCAGTCTTCCAATATTTGAGGGGCTGCCATAGGGAGGAAGGGGTCAAGCTATTTTCTAAAGCACCTGCAGGCCAGACAAGGAATAATGGATGGAAACTGAACAAGGAGAGATTTAACCTGGAAATAAGGACAAACTTTCTGACAGTGGGAACAATCAACCAATGGAACAGCTTGCCTTCAGAAGTTGTGGGAGCACTATCACTTGAGACTTTCAATACGAGATTGGACTGCCATTTGTCAGAAATGGTGTAGGGTCTCCCGCTTGGGTGGGGGGTTGGACTAGATGACCTACAAGGGGTCCCTTCCAACTCTGATTATCTGTTAAATCTGTTAAATCTAGTTCAAACAACAAAAAGACCTTAAATTTTGATAAATTTGTTTATAGTGTGGGTTTCTTCACTTCTTAATGAGCTGGGTCAATTTTTTTTCTCAGGCCAGAGATGGTATTCAGCAGGTTCTGACCAGTTCTGGAGAACCGGTAGCAGAAATTTTGAATAGTTCAGAGAACCGGCAAATACCACCTCTGACTGAAGATTTTACAGTATCCTTCCCATGTCACGCACACCAAGCCATGCCCACAGAACCAGTAGTAAAAAAAAAAATTGAATCCCACCACTGTCTCAGGCCAATTTTTAAACTTTTTCCAAATATCTTCTGAACCATTTCCTGACAAATTAAATGCTGTCACCTCCAGACTAGCTGTGGATGAAGGAAACACAGACAAAGTTTGATTTAACAAAGTAATTATCTCCAATGAAAAAATAAAGAAGTAAAAATAATTCCCACAATGACTTATTTTAAAGACTGCTATGTTAGTATTTAGGGGATCTCCTTCACATGGATGAAGTGAACAGAGGTTAAGTTGGACTTAGTAATTTATAGATGATACGTTCTGAGACACTTGAAGTACATCCATGGATTTTTATAGTACCAGGCTAGAAAATGAGAGACCGTGAGCTGAAGTCCCACTTTAGTTATGAAAACCAGCTGGATGACTTTGGGACAGTCACTCTCTCAGAGCCTCACCTCACATGGTTATTGTTATGGGGAAAATAGGAGGATGGAGGTGCATTAGATATGCCTTGAGTTATTTTTTAAAAATAATAAAGGCAGGGTACAAATGAATAAGTAAAATAAATAAGTGTGCATTCCCCTATATCTATGATGGCGAACCTATGGCATGCATGCCAAAAGTGGCATGCACAGCTATCTCTCCGGGCATGCCAGCCATTGCCCGTTGCTCTTCTGGTGTGCACATGTGCATCGGCCAGCTAGTCTTCGTGCATGCAGGAGCACCAAAAACCAGAAGAGTAGCTCCCTGGCGTGCATACGTGTGCTGGGAAGCTGAGCTTCCAGCACGTGCATGAGTGCCAGGGACCTGCTCTTCCGGTTTCTGGCACTCCCCCTCATGCACACGTGTGCTCCTGTTTCAGCACTGTGCTGAAAAGTTCACCAGCACTGCCCTATATATTCTCCAATGCATGGGGGAAGCCTAGGCTACTTAATTTATTTGTACAGTATTTTCATACTATCTTCTCATGTAACTTATAGAATAACAATGACATGTCATTACCTAGTACAATACAAAAACTAGTTCATCTAGCCCAATAAAACCATAAGAATATAATTTACAGATAAATAAATCATATTACCAAGGCTCCTTAATATCAGCACCAAAAGCCTGATAGAACAAGATTGTTTTAATTACAGTACCTTATATAATGGAGTATTGTCTCAGTAAAGGAATTAGGAAACGACCACTAAGAAGAAATGCTTCTGGCCCACTATGCCTTTCACTTCAGGTAATATAGGACTCCCAGCATCCCCTGGGATGCCCAGAATGAACCATTTTTGTATGGGACAAATGGGCCTGAAGTTTGATAGGGATCAATTTAGACATTACATCCATGAAACCTTTATAGATTAAGAGAAGAAGTCTATTAAACATGATTATTAATACATGAAATAGATATGAATAAAAGGGAACATTAAAGCAGGGACAGTAGGCATGTTGGTGCGCTTATGCACACCCCTTACAGATCTCTTAGGAATGGGGTGAGGTCAACAGTAGACAGTCTGAGGTTAAAGTTTGGGGTTAGTGGAAGAAACCATAGAATCAGGTAGAGTATTCCAGGCATTGACCACTCTGTTGCTGAAGTCTTATTTCCTGCAATCAAGTTTGGTGCGGTTTACCCTGAGTTTTTTTTATCTATTGTGTACTTGTGTATTGTTTTTAAGGTCCTTTTGTTTTTAAGATCCTATTGCCTTTAAGGTCCTCATAAACCTGTGATCCCTGCTAACAGCTGAATGTTGCATTTTAAACTAGTTACAGTTTGAATTGTCTTCAAAGATAACCCCATGTAAAGCACATTGCAGTAGTTTATGCAAAGGGTGATGAGGGCATGTGTTACTATCAGAAGGGCTTTGTAATTTAAATGTAAATCCTAAACTGATATTATTTGGAAAAATTCTCTAGGGCATCTAATTTTCATTGTCTCTCTAATGAAAAAGAAAGGTCAAATTTCCAGAAAAAAATAATAAAGTTACAAATAATAAAGTTACATTTCACATCTACTGGCATTGAGCAAAATAAGTGCCCTCATGCCTTTGAAGAGAACAAAAAGAAAAACATTCAATTGACATAACTGAGATACTGATTAGACTTTGTCTATTTAGTTCCTGTTATGACTTACTAAAATGAAACTGTTCATTCACTCTCATCAGAGGAACCATATCAAAAACATAATACATGATCTTGTTTACATAAGCTAAATCCTGATTAATGTATACCATATGAGAGCATGTGCTATTACTGATGAATAGTTCCCTCTATGGTAACCGATAATAGGTTTGCCAAACAGACAAGTTGGCACATACCAGAATAATAGGATAAAAGATCAAAATAGAATAATAGCCAACTGGCTAGCAACTTCAAAATAGCAACATTAGCAATTAGAATGAATACAGCTTTCAAACAAAGGTTCAAATGGGGCAGCACTATTTGGATGGCTTTCTGAACAGATGCCTGGGACAGCAATATTTATGTCTGCTTCTTTCTTGGCCTACAATATGAAGCTAAAGCTGCACTTCAACAAATAACTTTGTCAACAGCTTGAAAAAAGCCATTAAAAGAACGAATGCTTGTCTTTCTGAAATTACTTATAAATCTAACAAGGTAAGAAATTTAGAGGGAAATTAGGCCAGATCAAAGAACTTCTATAACCCAATCAAGAAAAAGGGATCCAAGGACAAAAGCCACTGCTTTCCATCCACATACCCTTAATACGTATACAAGTGCCAAGACCCATTTATTTAATAACACTTAACTGATTAATCCCTTTTGATATGTCTTTTAAAATGGAAATCAGTAGTAAATCTATTCTAGATTATGCATGACATAGTTGTGAAATTCTTCATACTATTAAAACTGAATTTCCATTGGCTGAGTTTGTCTATTATTTTTATTATCCCTGCTAATAATAATGTAACATACATCAAAGGCATACAACTTTGTCCAGGCAGAGGACTTCTGCTGTTTTTTAAGTGGTATGCTGGGGTTGATTTCCCAAAAGTTATGGATGTGGTAAAAGTGTGTTAAAAAAAAAAACAGTTTTATTTGCATGTGAATTTACTTGCCATTCAATTAAATTATCCAGAGAAATGTATTTTGTATCAAAAATTCCAATTTGATAACAATTTTTGGAGGTCTCTCCAAGACTAAGGCTATGTGAAAGAATGCAGAACTGGGCCTGGAAAGGGAGAAAGGATGATCAAACCATTAAGGAAAGATTTATGTTATCCAGTCTTGAAATAGGGAAACACGTAACTAAGAAATTGAAAATATTGGATGCATTTGTTTTAAGGTGGAGTAGAGACAACTGTCAATTTTCCTTTCTGTTACTGAAAACAAAGAACTGATATGTTTTATGTTCTCCTGGGCTACCAAATTTTGCTTCTCTAATATACATGGTAGACAAAAGATTAGATATGAAGGGTATTCAGTCAAATTTGAATTGACTAAGTTATTAATAAAGTTTCACAATAAGTTGTTTATATCCACTTTAATGTAGTGAATTAAGAAACTGGGAGGTTGTGAATTCTAGTTCTGCCCTAGGCACAAAACCAGCTGGGTAATCTTGGATCTGTCTCTCCCAGCCCTAGGAAGAAGGCAAGGGCAAATCACTTCTGAAATCTCCCAAGAAAACTTCATGGACCTATAGGCTCAGTAAACCAAAGGTTCAGGCTAAACAGGCTAACAGAAGACACTTAGGAGTCGATCCGTTGATGCCTGGGTCAACTGGGCATTACAGTCAATCAGCAAAGTTTTAACCAAGAGATCTGTTGGATCAGCAAATATCCTCACTGCAAACTGAAGCATTTATCATATCTAAGGGCTAAAATGGGTGAGTTTCAAATCTCACTCATGCTTCAGCCAGACAGGGATGGATCTTGTAACAATATCACTTCATGTCAAATGAGTCATACCTTGCTTTTTCACCCTTAGAATAAAACTAATGAAATACATGAACTGCCTGGGTAGATATTGTCTGACCAATGAAGTTATGATATAATAGTAGGATGATTAGATGATTAGATCATCCCTGAGAACAAGCCATCTAATTCAGGCAAGGAGACAGTGGAATAGTGTGGGATATGGTACACAAATTACATATCCTGTCTTGCTTTCCCAGCTACCAGTGCTATTATGGTTGGTTGGATGTTTAGACTAACTTTAGCATTTTTATCCACCTATTGAGCCTTCCCAGGTACCTGGGACAGGCAGATGTTCAATAATGTCTATGGAGATTCAATAATGTCTATGGACTTGTTCAGTAATGTTTAAGGTATGTTTGTAGGATGTAAGTTGTTCCAAGTAAAGTTGCCTTTTGCAATTGACTAATGGTAATTTTTGTCAATGCTGATGGTATTCAAGTCGTGCCTCAGTTGTTTTGGGACTGCATCCTAGGCACCTATTATTTATTGGTATTATGTTTCCTTTCCCATAATTTTACTTCTATTTTCAGGTGACTTTCTCCAGTTCTTGCTCTTCTACTATGTTGTTTCCAGGTACTGCCAGGTCCACTAGCCTGACTTTTTCATCTTTCTCATAACAATTGCTAAATCAGAAGCAAGTGATTCTATAAGTCCCAAAGAATTTTAGCAACTTCTTTTCCTAGTTATCTGATTTGTGATCTCTTCTTGCAGGCAAGTGGTATTTCTTGTAGATATTCCAATGTACCATGGTTGCTACTTTGCTGCTGAAAAATTAGCCACAAAAGCCTCACCTATCAGAAAAATTGTTTGAACTCACTGAAACAATAACACAGTTATAGAGGCAATCCTGAAGAAATCCCCAAGAGAAATAAATCCCATACTATTGGCAATGGCAAGAAGGCAGAAGCAATATCCATTAGCAGAAGATATCAACAGGCCAAATTATTGAAAGCAGCAAGAGATGTTACAACAACTGTGGCAAAACCATTGTACTGAAACCAAGAGGACAGCAGGGCGGCATCCATTATAGGTTGATTTAATAGTGGTGAAGAATAATGTGACAGGACAGCTGATAGGAGCTGTGTTGCCCTGCACAGTCATGCAGAGCTCATCCTGCATGTACAATTTCTTGGAAAAGCTATGTGTGAGGCAGATAAGGCATTAAAAGATTAATTCCAGGGGAGTTAGCATTGCGTGTAGAGAATAGCACATTGCTGATATATAGAAGTGAGGTACTGTGACTGAGGATTTGGTATTAATTGTAGATAGAAGAGACTGAAGACACTGAGATAGACACCAGTTCACAAAGTCTAAAAAGACATCAGTTCAGCAACAAGTGGTGACCAAAGTAGCCAGCCAATGTGGGAAGGTCTGTGACTGAGAGTTATTGGCTGATTGTTTCTGGCAGTAAAATCTCTAAGAAAGGCCAAAATACTAAGAAAACTAACTGTGGAAAGTTGCAGCATTTAACCCAACCAACCAGCCAGCCAGCTAGCCTACCAGTCTACCAAGTTATCCACCAACCAACCAACAGCAGACAAGGAGGGTGGCAGGAAAGGCAAAAGAAAAGTCCTGTATGTCTCTTTAATTTTATTCTTAGACACAAACACCTGGTTGTGAAAGTAATTGGCAAAGTAGCTTGAGCAGGGAAGGAAGAAAGGAGCTGTGTTTATTATATCCAAGGGCAAGGAATCCCAGCAGTAGCAAACCAGCAGTCGCTGTCACTATAGGAGAAAAGGAAAAGACAGGAAAGAAACATCTTTGGAGTTCTGGGTAGAGAAATAAAGAGGTGGAGACAATTTAGTTCTTTACAGAAAAACTTTTGGAAGCCTCACCTGTTTAGGGATACGGCAGATTGCCATGTACTAACTTAGAACAAACTTTGAAAGTGAAAGTCAGAGAAATATATAATCAGAGAGTGGACAGGTGAGAAAAAACCTTCTTATGTATTGCATTTATTAAACAATATAAATTCATCAGGGGAAAAAAAACACCTCTATGTGATTACCATACCAAACCTCATAATCAACCAGAAAATTAAAGCATTAAGAAGAAAATATGGCTACCATCCTTTGTAATAAAATCCAACTGCATCAGAAAAATTAATTTCAGCCTCATATTCGTATAAGACAACATCAGGGAGAATACAGTAAATGTTTCTGTGGTGAAACAGGGAAAACAGACTGCCATATTGGAGGGGAAAAAAACCAACCCAAATCAGAAAATCAGATTGAATCGTCAAATCGAATCAGATGGCTCTGAAATGATTGGGATACTTTTGCATACATGCAAAACTACTTTTTCTGAATTGATCTTAAAATCTATATGGAATCAATATAATTTTATAACAAGTGTCCACATCAAATTTCTCCAAACTATAGGAATTGTCTAATTAAGTAAAATCAAATTGCTGAATCAAATCCATTATTCAAATATAATTTTATCTAATTACAAAAGTCAACTACTGATGTCTTCATTTTTCTCTTTCTTGATCCACGCCCATTTGCATTACTATAGAGATTTCACTTAATTTCAGATATTCTTCTTGGATGGCAGTTCAGATATTGGGAATATATTACGAATATTGGGGATCACTTAATAACTGAATAAGGACACCAACATCTGTTCTTCTTTCTTCTTAAGTTGGCTTTATGCATTGAGAGACTTGTTTCTCATGTTCTCAGAACAAAACATATCAGAGGACATGAAAACTCTTTAACTTCACAACATATGGACAGACTTAACCATAGTTTCAACTAGGAAACCATGATAATGCAATTCAAGGAGCTGGTTGTCACCTTTAAAGCCCTTCATGGCTTGGAACCACGTTATCTGAGGGACCCTCTCTTGCCAGCCATATCTACCCAACCCATTAGAGTGGGGAGGCAGGGAATATTGCAGGTCCATCCCCGAGGGAGATACACCTGATGGGACCCAGAAGAGGGGCCTTCTCCATGGTGGCTCCCTCTCTCTGGAACATCATTTCTCCAGAGATTAGAATGGCCCCCATTCTAATATTCTTCTGGAAGGCACTGAAGACCTGATTCTGCCAGTGGGCCTGGGAAACGCAGAGCAGGATGGAGCCCATTAAATGGCTCATGTGATTTGCTGTCATCGGGGCAGGGTGGGTGGGAGTTGGGGGGTGATTTTGTTATATTGTACTATATTAATTTATTTGATTATTTTTTGTTAGTTTTTATTGTTTTAAATGTGGCTTTATATTTTGTAAGCCGCCTTGAATCATCATGGGCGAATAGGAGGCAATATAAATTCAATAAATAAATAAATAATCCTGTACTAAGCCAAGTCCAAAAATATTAGATCCTGGAAGCCAGACAAATCAGCTATCAATAGATACCTACAGATAAATCACATTTCCACACCAGTCAAAAGAGATAATACAAAAGTGAAGAAGGGAGCAAAGGGACCACAAGAAAGATACTAGCAAAGTGCTACCTGTGAATAGAAGATTCCATAAAAACAAATTACACGCATGCTGAGGAAGAGAAAGAGAGAGAGAGAGAGATGGGGGGAGAGAGGGAGGGAGAGGAGGGAAGGAAAGTGAGGGAGGGAGAGAGAGAGAGACTGAGACTATATTGGGGGAGGGAGGGGACAGAAGGAACAGCAACCTAAATAAAACAGGCATGATCATGAGGAGACTGCTGTCATATCAAAGATTAAGCATGAAATCCAACAACAAAAAATTAAGAAAGTGGAGGAAAAGATTTAAAAATCTGTGAAGTTATTCACACAAAGACAGAAAACTAACACAATGGAGGTAGTAGAGTAGACTATACTCAGGATATATTGGAGAAAGCAAAGAGCCAGTTTATATCTCTGACTGTAAGTTACCATATCTGCTATATATCTGATTTAATGCATATCTTAGGCAATATTAAAAAGTTTCCATCATTAACAATTACACTGATTTGTATCTTCCCTGCTATGAATTAAATGAAGTATTTTGGACCACTCATTTTCATCAGTCCCAAAGAGTATAGAATTAGTGGTATAGACGCCTAATACAAAATGTTCAAGACTAACTTACGAAAATGTGCTTCAGTATTTGGATAAAGTGTTCCCTTTAGAGTTATCTTATCAGTGAGAAGGATAGCATATAAATTTAATAAATAAATAAAAGTTTACATGCTATATATTAAAATATTAAAAGTTTTAAGATGTAATAATTGTTGGACACTATATTTAATATAACAATAAGTACCATCTAGATAATATCTATAATAGTATAGAATACATACATGGAGAGATATGTGGACCAAAAAGAAAAAAGATTAAGGAAAATACCATATAGAATATTATTTTTTATGTTGAGCATTTTGGCCTTAAACCTTTTATCTATAGCATTAAAATTATATCCACTTCTCAAGACACAATTTTTATACCCTATGTAGAGTTTGAATATTTACATTTATAGAGGTTTATTATGTATCTACAATTGTACTCATGCAGACCAAGAACTTTATGATGACTTAACTGCAATCCTAAATTGTATTAACTTCCTCTCCAGAGTAACAATGTTCAGATGTGGTAAAATAGTATATCGTCTTTTGAATCGTGTACTAGAAATCAGCCAGGGTTATTGAAGAAAGTTTTCTGAAAAACACTCTGCTTTAGCATTTTCTCAGAACAGGTGTATTCTATTGCTCAGTTGGCACAAGCCAAAGGTAAGGACTTTGAAAAGGATATGAGATACTATACATGCAGCCGTTTTGTCTAGCTGCAGATTCACAAAGTGCAGTGCTCACAGGAAATATGACAGTCAGCAGCCTTTCGGTCAATATGTAATTAAAAGTTGGCAACAAATATTAAGAGCATACTGTGTGTGTTTACAAAGATCAGCATGCTTAGTGGAACTACTATATATTAAATATGTATAATCCCATTAGGGGAATCTATGCCTACCTTCTAAGCACATTGTATGTAGTGTTTAGATAAAATGTGTTCTGTGGACTAATATTTACGATGAGATTTCAGCAGATGATATTTTAGAAGGATGAGGCAAAGCAGCGATTAGTTTTTTTTAACACAAAAGCATTATTATAAACAATTTGTTGAGTTTCAAAGATTCACGGCAGAGCAGATAAAAAGTCTGGATAAAGAAATCATTACAACTAATGGTGCTATTAATCATGTTTATTATTGATGAGAGAAAGAGAGAGAGGGCACACATCAGCATCTATTATTCCCTTCCATGCCAACCGAGCACATTCTACACCCTCTAGAGATGACACACACATCTAGAAGTCTCTTTAATAAGTACTATCCAGCCATTACATTATATAGAGAACTCAATTGGTGGGGAGTTTATTTTGTCCGGGCCCCACCAATTTTGCTCAGTGATATCAGCCTAATAGAGGCATCCTTATGCAATGCCAATTTTTGGAAGACTTTCTTTCTGCAGATGTCATGATGGCATTGCAGCAATGGGGATACATCTGAGCAGCATTTGTGGATAACATAATGAGTGAACAGCATAGGAGAATTATATTACTATGGGATCTGTGCTAAATGACTTGATGCCACATTAAGTCACATAGGATAAAGGAAGCTATAGAGCAAGGGCCCCCAACTTTTTGGGCACCAGGGACCAGTTCCATTAAGAGAGGTTTTTCCACTGACCGGAGGGGTGTGTGGTTTTTCATACTGACTGCATCCCGTGGAGGGAGCTTTGCTTGTTTGGCAGCCCAGTTTCTGGCATGTTGCAACCTGGTGCTGGTCCACAGACCAGGGGTTCAGAGCCCCTGCTCTAGCGGTTTGACCATGATCTCTCCAATGAGGTAGAAGTACTCCTACATGGAACAAACAATTTATAATCTGGATCCAAATGAATGTCTCTTCTTAAATGTAATAAGCCAGGAAGCTCAAAGGTCAAGCAAATAACTTGTCCAAAAGAATCTGAACCATAGACACTGCTGTACTCTGACCTGCCAAACCTATGACCTTATAACTAAAGTGATCAATTTTTATCCTCACAATATCTAGTCAACATTCCGCAGTAAACTATGAGAGTTCTGTGTAATTGCACCTATTTATTGGTAATATAGTGGAATAATCCACTGAATATCTTTGCTCAGCAGAAATCTCTATTACAGCCAATTATGGTAGACTTGTGAGGTAATCCAGGCAAGAAACACAGCCAAGAATACAAGCTCTATCTTTATTTTAAGGTTACATTATCTTGCAAATTTCTCTTTCCCTTGCCTTTACAATCCAAGAAATGTTGTTTCGGAGAGGTTTGCCATATCCTCATTCCTTCTGTATAGTCTAGACTGCAGTTCCTCCTTCTATCTCCAAAGCTCATTCCCACAAATCATTACATCTTGTGATATTCCAAAATTTGCCTCAAGATTGGAGAAAGCCTCCAAAGTAACATGTAAGTGATTATAAAGGAGAAGAAAGAGCCAACGATTGTTATAAAGCAGGGGTGTCAAACTCAATTTCATTGAGGGATGCATCAGGGTTGTGTTTGACCTTGGGGGGCTGGCGCGTGTGTGGCCAAGGGGGGGCATGGCCAGCTCGACATCCTTCATTTTGGGGGCACCTGTAGTGGCCCGGGCATGGCTGGGGGAATCCTCCTGCAGCCCTCTGCCAGCAAAAATGGAGCTCAGTTTTTGCTGGCAGAGGCACCCATGGCAGAGGCACCATGGGCTGGTACTTCGCTGTTTCCAGGGCAACCCCACGGGCCAGATCTAAGTACTACATGGGCCAGATCTGGCCTGTGGGCCTTGAGTTTGACACCCTTGTTATAAAGCTTCTCCTGATGATACTAGAGTCAAACAAATGCTAAATAGTATAGCGTCACACTTACCTATTAGAAAAGGCTGGTTACTTTATGGAACTTTTACAGGTAGTGCTTGACTTGGAACAATTCATTTAGTGACTGTCCAAAGTTACAATGGCATTGAAAAAAGTGACTTATAACCATTTTTCACAGTTATGACCTTTTCAGTATTCCATGATCATGTGATCAAAATTCAGATACTTGGCAACTGGTTCATTTTAAGACCATTGCTGTGTCCCACCTTCTGACAAGCAAAGTCACTGGGGAAGCAGATTCACTTAACAACCAGGTTACCAACTTATCAATTGCAGTGTTTCACTTAACAACTGAGTCAAAAAAGGGCAAAACTTACTTAACAAATGTCTCACTTAACTACTGAAATTTTGGGCTCAATTGTTGTCATAAGTCAGGGATCACCTCTACTTCCTTAGAAGTAGCTGAGGATGCAAACATAAAGTTTATAAAATGATTTTGTACTGTACAGTAGAGGACAAACAGACCTAAGAAATTAGATGGAATGTACAATGTTAAACAGGTAGCAATGTAGCTTTTTGATGCTGGTGCTAATGCAAATATCACATGTGGTTGACAATTAGGTTATTTTGATTAAAAGTCTGGTTCAGTTTTGAGTGTTGCTTTTAACAGTATATTAATATTCTATCTTTCTGCTATGTATGATGGTTAATAAATGAAAAATGTAATATACAGTTGCAGTATAACTCTACTAAACAGAGCTGTGCTTTTTTTCATTGCTATATTTAAATCCCATACAGAATCAAAACTGACTCATTTGAGATACAAGCAAAGAAGTATAAAAACTTGCATACATGAATCATTTTAACTACATATAACAGAAGTAGCTGTTCACCTGTTACAACTCTAGTTTTTCATATTTTTTAAAAACAATAGTTTGCAAAACAAAATTGTATAATATGTAAAAATATTTAGTAATGATACAATTATCAAAAATGATATGGTGAACATAATATGTCCTTTATCTTAAAGGAGCTGATATAGATACAGATTAATAGAGTTGGAAGGGATCTTGTAGGTCATCTAGTCCAACCCCCACCCCACCCAAGCAGAAGACCCTACACCATTTCTGACAAATGGCAATCCAATCTCTTCTTGAAAGCTTCCAGTGATGAAGCTCCCACAACTTCTGAAGGCAAACTGTTCCATTGGTTGATTGTTCTCACTATCAGAAAATTTCTCCTTATTTCTAGGTTGAATCTCTACTTGTTCAGTTTCCATCCATTATTCCTTGTCTGGCCTACAGGCGCTTTAGAAAATAGATTGACCCCTTCCTCCCTGTGGCATCTCCTCAGATATTGGAACACTGCTATTGTATCTCCCCTGGTCCTTCTCTTCACTAGACTAGCCAGGCCCAGTTCCTGTAACCGTTCTTCATATGTTTTAGTCTCCAGTCCCCTAATCATCCTGGTTGCTCTTCTCTGCACTTTTTCTAGAGCCTCAACATCTTTTTTTATAGTGTGGTGACCAAAAACTGAATGCAGTATTCTAGGATCTCATTTCTAATCATCAAGGTCTTGGTTCATTTTATGGAAAATTTTAATAAAAGCATTGTCTGTGGTTTAAATAAATTGTACACAATAGTACAATGAGGTACCACACTTCTAAACTACTACAGATTGACTATTTCAGGTCCCCCTGGCTCATGATCAGGAATGGTACAGTTAGATATAGTACCACCCAAAAATTCTTAGAAAAAGAATCAGAGTGCACAAACATTTAAAATCCAATTTAGCTTTTACTAAACTCCTAATTATAAAGGTATTAATTATAGTGCTAGATATCCCAAAACAACTGATGTTCCACAAGATCTTTTCAAAATGTTTTGACAATCATTTTTAATATTTAGTCCGGACAGCTTCTACATTAATTTGCATGGTTCTGTTTCATATATTAACATGGTAACTTGCAATTCTGAGTCATCACTATCTTAAACATTTATACTTAGGTTCATAATTCATGATTTGTAATGCTGAGAAAGATCACTGAAATACTTTCAATGTCTGAATAAATTAATATATTGGCTGATAATGTATGGACATTTTTCTCTGGATGATACAGAACATAGTGAACCGTTTATTTAATAGGTGCAATTAGACTTAATATATATATATTTTTTTTGTCGAGCCATAACTAAACAAACACTTCTAGATTGGCTCCCTAAAATTGCAGAACAACTCTGACTCACAGCTTCATCATCACTGTGTTTTATAGAACTCAAGAGTCTGATATAATTGTCATCTTAAACTTACAAAAATAGATAGATTCGGCAATTTTTATGAGTGCTGACAGATTTGCTTTGGTTTGTTTACGTGAACAATGTTCTTATATATTTTCAAAGTGTGAGCCAAAAAGTTAAGCAGCTGTAACAACCTAAGATTAACTTGAAATCTGATGCATTTGTTTGTTTTACCTTATATTTATATCACAGCCTTACTTCACTCACTAGCATAGATGTTAACCTAAAGCAGGGCTGTCAAACTCCCAGCCCATGCGCCAGATACATCACAGCTATGCCAATGCCCAGTTTAGTGAAGGGGATAAAAGTCCCAATACATCATGTGATGCTGCCGTGATGACATGAGTTTGACACCTCTCACCTAAAGGATTACAATTTTTATTGATTTGATTGATTTGATTTGATTTGATTTGTCAATCGCTTACAAGATAATAGTATATATAAGTATAAACAAGAGTAAGAATACAGGAAATAGGTATAAATAAATGGGGACAATAGGACAAGGACAGTAGGCACGATTGTGCACTTACAGACCTCTTAGGAATGGGATAAGGTCAATAAGTTGAGGATAAAGGAGTGGGGGTTAGAAGATGTAACAACAGAGTCAGGTAGTCCATTCCAGGCATTGACCTCTCTGTTGCTGAAGTCGTACTTTCTGCAATCAAGTTTGGAACAGTTAACATTGTGTTTGTATCTGTTGTGTGCTCTTGTATTGTTGTGATTGAAGCTGGATATTGTAGCAGATAATTTTGCGTACTACGCTTAAGTCCAAGGCGGTGTAGTTCAAGGTTGTCCAAGCTCAAAATTTCAAGCCTGGTGATATAGGGTATTCTGTTGCAAGCAGAGGAGTGTAGTACTCTTCTCGTGACATACTTCTGGACTTGATCAATTGTATTAATGTTTGATCTACAGTGTGGATTCCAGACTGATGAGCTGTATTCGAGTATTGGTCTAGCAAAAGTTTTGTATGCTCTAGTTAACAATTCAATATTACCAGAAGAGAAGCTTCATAAGATTAGATTTACAACTCTTAATGCCCTTTTGGCAATGCTGTTACAGTGAGCTCTGGTGCTTAGGTCATTTGATATGAGTACACCAAGGTCCTTGACAGAGTGAGGATCATCAACGAGATCATATCCACCTAGCTTGTATTTGGGGTACTGATTTTTTAAATCAATGTGTAGGACAGAGCATTTGTTGGTTGAGATTTGGAGTTGCCAATTGTTTGACCATTCAGACACATAATCAAGGTCGCTTTGAAGGACAGTAGCTTTGTCAGTGGTGTTGAATAGTTTTACGTCATCCGCGAAGAGGACGCAGGTGCTTATAAGGTGGTCACAAAGATAATTTATATAGAGTATAAAGAGTGTGGGTTCTAAAAACACATCTAAGATGGCGACGCCCAACTAGGAAGGTGAAGCTCTCGCTCCTGGACCACTATCTCCCTATAAAGCCATCACCTGCACCAGAAACCACTTTTAAAGCTGCTGTTACACCAGTAACCGTGAGTAAACCTGAGTCCAAAAAACAAGCCCAAAAACGCTAGATTCTGAAGCTGTGGAGCCCAAATATTCCTGCTAACAGATCCGGAGCCCTCCTCTCCTTCCCCAGAGAAGTGAAGCCCTTTCCTTCACTCAGAGCCTGCCTGCGGAGTGCTAACAACCTACCTTCATTTAAATCCCTCACACAGCTGATAGAAGTTATCTTCCACGCCAGACAATGCATTTCCTTTAATATCCCCCACGCAGTTTTCACCGCCACATCGGTCAGCTGGCAGAAAAAAAAAAAAAACGAGGGAGGAAAAAGCCCTGAGGCTCTTAGTAGCCAAAAGTCACCCTGGACGGCAGAGGAATGCTTTTGAGACTGACTCGAAGAAAACCTCTCCATCCGAACTAAAAAGAGACTTAGCATGGCTAAATCAAAGCTGTGACAGAAGTAAAAAAGAAAGGAAAGATCTTGTAACAGCGTGCTTAATCTTGGTAAAAAATCACTCCAATTTCTGCAATGGAATTTTCCTTGGAAAGTGGGACTCTAAGGAGGAAAATAGCTGCGATTAACGATCTGGAGTTACTGTCAGATTTAGTTAAAAGTAAAGGACAGATTGGATTGGTTAACCCAAACTTCTGGACTGTATTTTTACTACTACTCAACTTGAAGAGCTTTAAGAAACTATTGCAAAACAATCTTATTCAGAGACATATTGATTGTAGTCAAAGTGTTTAATTCAGCAAGTTTTACTCTATTTCAAAAACCCTTTGAACATCGTGTTACAACCTTTTGTTTACAGAGTAATAGCAATCTGCTATTACAAGAGCAATAAATTCCTCTCATTCAGTCAACTACAGCTGCTAGTAAAACAATTAACCCTTTCCTTGCACACTCTTAATACTACCTCATTACTTTAATCAAACACTGATTAATTCATTACCTCAAAACTTACAACTTTTCTACCTCATCACCTATATCAACGATTAGATAATCAATTTCTATAAAATATTTTATTAATGGTTTAATTGATTTATTGTTTTAATTGATTAGTGTGATTAGAGTGTTTAGTGCAAATAGTGTGATTACTGACTAGTTTAAAAGATCAAGATTCATGTAATTTAATAGAATAGTAAAACCAATGATTTAGTGAATTTAAATGAACAGTGTGATTAATGATTAGTGTAATTAATTGATTAGTGATTAGAGTAATTAATTGATTAGGCTGATTGTTGCTCAGGAATATTATCTGACTAGAGAGATTACTGCAATTGATTGATTGGTGTGATATTGGCTATATAGATTACCCAAAATTGTTCCTTTAATTAATTCAATCAACGTACTATCTTAACAAACCTACCATGCCAAAAAAGAAAATCCAATGCCAAACCACAACCTAAAGAGAAGATAATCCCCACCAATGAACCACAAGACTCCTGCACATGCCTTAAATGCTACAAAAATCTAAAGGATAATGAAAACTCCATCAAATGTTCTCTGTGTAAAAAATACGCTCATCATGACTGCTTGGGATTAACCAAGCAATTTATTCAATACCTGGAATCATCCAATGAGTTTCCATATCTCTGCAAACCATGCAAACCCAAACTGGATCTGTTGGAAAGAGTTGATACCACTGAAACCATTGAAACATCCCTTAACACCATAGTAGCATCCCTGGACGCCGTAAAAGAAAGAATATCCAACCTTGAAAAAAAAGACACAACGCAAAAACCTGAACATCCAATAGCTACTAACCACATCTCTACCCAACAACCACAACCCAATCCAAAACCCAATCCACAAATAAACACAACCCAGACAAATATTGATATCCCAATCCTCATCAGAGAAGCTGTTGAGCGTGAACGGAAACGTCCAAACACCATCTTATTTGGTCTAGAGGACATCAATGACAATGATGACATCACAACTGTCCGATACATCATCAGTGATTATCAAGCATCAACCATCTCCGCTGATGAAATATTTGACATTTCCCGCATTGGCCGAGAGCTCAAAAACAGAGACGGCTCTGTGGCCCCATGCTTGTGCAGGGTCATTTGCAAAAATGAATCAAGCAAATGTAAATTCATTTACACTATAAATTCACTCGCCAAAACCAACACCAACCATAAGAACCTCCGTTGTCGCCCTGACCTAACCATACAGCAACATGCCCGCTCCCGTGTACTCCGCACCGAACTCAAAAAACGTCTAGACAATGGAGAGAAGGACCTGTACATTGACTACCATGCTGACTGTATCAAAAGTAAGCCACACAACCCGCAACTCAGCTTTAACCCTCAACCACAACCCTACCTCAACCGATCCACCATCACCCAAGACTAGGCATGCATGCCCCTAACTACCTCAATTCCAACTACTGCTGGCCTTAAATGCAAACTACTCAATGCAAGAAGCCTCGTGAATAAAATACCTGAATTTTTCCTCCTACTAAATATGGCTAAATTCGACATTATATTTGTCTGTGAAACATGGCTCAATGCATCTCTCCCTGACTCCATTACCACAGTAAGAGAATATCATGTTTACCGATCAGATCGTGAAATTCGTAGAGGAGGTGGTGTTGCTATCTTCTATAAAAAGTCCTTACATCTAAAAAATATCCAAGTTACCCAGGAGCTTGCTCTTCCTGAGACCATCATCTGTGAACTATCCTTAAATATCACAATTCGATTCTTACTATGTTACAGAGCACCTGATTATGACATCGAATATGTAAACAAGCTAAATACATTACTAACATGGGCTGCATCCTGCCCATACCCTTTTATCTTTCTTGGCGATTTCAATCTACCTCATATTGACTGGACCCTAAATGATTGTACAACTGAAATCATACACACAACCTTCTACAATGCTATTACAAATCTGGGACTGGAACAACTAGTAACCAACAACACTAGACTAAACAACTGCCTTGATCTCATCTTCTGCAATAGTTTGAATTTAATTTACGGAATACAAACTAAAGAACCCTTTTCCAGTAGTGACCACAATATGATGGACTTTTGTCTCAACATACGCCCACACAAAAATCACCACAATGATGTAATCCCCAATTGTAACTTCAAAAAAGGCAACTTTGATCTTATAGACAACGATCTCTCATCCCTTGATTGGCAATCTCTATTCACTGGATGCAATACTGTTGAAGACCATTACAACATATTTTTACTTGAAGTCAAAAGAGTCATCAAACTATATGTACCAACAACAACTCCCAAAACAAAACAAAAAAGCAGATTACCCATAACAATAAGGAAACTCCAATCCAAAAAGAGATCACTCTGGCGGAAAAACAAATCTGGTCACGTTGCCAATTTCAAAAGCCGATACAAAAATTTATGCCACCAGATAAAGACCGAATGCATCAATTATCACATTAAACAAGAGGAAAACCTTCTAAGCACCAATTCCACCCGTGCGTTTTACAATTTTGTAAACAACAAACTAAAAGACTCAAGGTCTATCCCTTCCTTGATAGGACCTGATGGTAAAGACTGCAACAACGACACCATTAAAGCCAACATCTTTAACACATTCTTCGGCTCAGTATTTGTAAACAGCAATGGATCATGCCCAGTATTTCCTAGCCGTACCACAGATAACAACAATGATCTAATACATATCGATTTTACAGAAGACAGTGTTGAAAACGCACTACGCAATCTAAAACCATCTCTATCTATTGGACCGGATGGAATATGTGCCTACTTCTTAAAAAAGCTATCCACTGCCATAGCCAAACCTCTAAGCATAATCTTTGAAAAATCTTTCAGGACCAGCTCCTTGCCTAACCTATGGTCACAAGCCACAGTCATCCCCATCTTCAAAAAGGGAGACCCAAGCCTAGTTGAAAATTACAGACCAATCTCCTTATGCTCGTCACCTGTAAAGTCATGGAATCAATTATTAACCAATCCATCATCCTCCACTTAGAGACAAACAACCTACTCTCCAATAAACAATTTGGTTTCAGAAAAAAACTATCCTGTAATCTGCAACTCTTACACTGCAAAAACATATGGACGACACAACTCGACCAGGGCAAAGCAATAGACGCAATCTACATAGACTTCTGTAAAGCCTTTGATTCAGTGGTACACGACAAACTACTCCTAAAAATAAAATCCTATGGTATCTCTGGACAACTGAATAACTGGATAGAAGCATTCCTGGCAAACAGACAACAAATGGTCAAAATTGGGAGCGTCCTATCAAATTCTGTACCTGTCAATAGTGGTGTCCCCCAAGGCAGTGTTCTAGGACCAACTCTCTTCATACTCTACATAAATGACCTCTGTGATCATATTAAGAGCAATTGCGTTCTTTTCGCTGATGATGTAAAGCTGTTCAATACCACAGACAATACTGCTACCCTACAAAAAGATCTTGATTATGTATCAGAATGGTCAAACAAATGGCAACTTCAAATCTCAACAAATAAATGCTCTGTCTTACATATTGGCAAAAAAATTCAGAAAATAAAATACAAGCTGAATAGTCAAGATCTTGTTGATGACCCAAGCTCTGTAAAGGACCTTGGAATACTCACCTCTAATGATCTAAGTGCTAGAGCCCACTGCAACTACATAGCCAAAAAGGCATTAAGAGTTGTTAACCTAATCCTACGTAGCTTTTTCTCTGGTAATATCACACTACTAACCAGAGCATACAAAACATTTGCTAGACCAATACTCGAACACAGTTCATCAGTCTGGAACCCACATTACGTATCTGATATTAGCACAATTGAGAAAGTCCAGAAATATTTCACAAGAAGAGTTCTCCACTCCTCTACTCGTTGTAGAATACCTTATGCCACCAGACTTGAAATTCTAGAACTAGAAAACCTTGAATTATGCCATCTTCGGTCTGATTTAAGCATGGTATATAAAATCATACATTGCAATGTCCTACCTGTCAATGAATACTTCAGCTTCAACCATAACAACACAAGAGCACACAATAGATACAAACTCAAAGTTAACCGCACCAAACTTGATTGCAGGAAATACGACTTCAGCAATAGAGTGGTCAATGTCTGGAATACTCTACCCGACTCTGTAGCTTCTTCCCCAAACCCCAAAAACTTTAACCTTAGACTGTCTACTATTGACCTCACCCCTTTCCTAAGAGGTCTGTAGGGGGCGTGCATAAGCGCACCAACGTGCCTACCGTCCCTGTCCTATTGTTTCTCTTATTCTTCTTTTATTTTTCTTATATGTACCCATTTCATGTATTCACAACTATGTATACACTTATACTTATTATCTTGTAAACAATTGGCAAATCAAATAAATAAATAAAATAAGAGTATAAAGAGTGTGGGTTCTAAAACGCTGCCTTGGGGGACACCGCTGTTAACTGGAGCAGGTTTTGATACAGCGCTTCCTATTTTTACTATTTGTTGCCTGTTTGACAGGAACACAATAATCCACTTATGAAGGGATCCAGAAATACCGTAAGAATTTAATTTTATCAGTAGTTTGTCATGTACCACTGAATCAAAGGCTTTGTTTACTATGCATTTGAATCTCACTCATCCAATTAGAACTGCTATACAGTTATGGAGACATTGCATCCCTAAGTAATACAAGCCCCCCTGCCACCCAAAAACTGTAAACAACCTTTATATTTCACATTAAACACTTTGTTCAGTTGCATCTGATTATAAAATGAATCATTCCACATGTTTTATTTGTGCAGCAACCAATCAGATGACAGTATTGCCTTCCCACTTAAGCTGCCTGGCAGCTAATACTCATAGGAATACAATCATCCATACTGAAGGTAATGTGCAATTTTTATGATTTGTAGAAACAATCATCAATAACCTGATCAGCCAAGATTGAAAACCCTTTTAAATCTAGGTTAAGTTCACAGATAATTACTTCACTGATAAGCTTCACAATAATGCACTGAATGTAACAATTTCATTTCATCTGTCCCAAATTCCCATTATTCAATTTGTTTGGATACCTCTGCATTTTGTGAGAGGGGCAAAGAATCAGTCAACTTCTTCACATTCTGTATAATTTTATATATTTGTCCAAGCTATAGATACCTAATTGTTTTAATCTTTCCTCGCAGGATGATGCAATTGATTATTACTTTGGAAACCATTTTCAGCCTTTTTCCCCCTCTGTTTTAAGATTCTTTGAGAAGAGTACCTAAGTGTGGTTAAATTGTAAAACTGGAAATGTTTTTTTTTTATATTTTTCCAATATTCCTTTTCATTAGTTAGCATCCATCAAAAAGTTGATTCCCCCACCCAAAAACAGAGATCAAGTTTGAAAGTGGACCAGATTTAGCTGCTGTAGAAAAAACAATCCAGAAAAAATGTCCTCATGAATCATTATCATTGAGGCAGTTCCACAGTACATTAGAATATTGTTGACCGCAGATCTTAAGCATGTTAAGGTCTCCATTCTTTGCTTCTTAATGTTTTTGTACATATTGATGAATGAAAAATAGTAGAAAAACAATGTAAATTTTACCACAAAGCACATTTAACAAAATTAAAAATCCAGAAAAATAAAGAAAGAAAAAAAGAGGGAAGAAAGAAAAAGATTAGGATTTTAATTTTCCCTTTTTGCACATCTGCTAATTTACATTTATAAACATTTGGGCCCTTTAAAAGACAGACTTTAGTTCTTTACATTTGCTGTACTGTGTAATATATGCTTGATGTGAGAAACATTCTTGTTTAAATTTGGTTATTATTTATTTTTCATATTTAAGAACAACCCATTTCCCTCACAGGGGACTTTAGGTTGTGTACAATAAAATATTAAAAATGCAAAAACAATATATAAACTTCAGTTATGAATATATTCTTTAATTTTGACATTGCTGCAAGCTTAAGTTCCTAACACATATTGTCGGAATTACATCATTCTTCCATGATTGGGAAAAATGTATTCTTGCTCCTGCTTATTTTACTTGCAAAGCAGGCTCTGAATTGGCATTAATTCAAGTATCCTTTCCATTTAAAACCACAATGTGGGTTATAAGTGCTTATTAGACTTATATGCTACCATTATTTCAGGGTAAAGCACTTTATTCTCCAATTTTTCATCAAAACAACTTTTGAGGTAGATTGGGCAGACAAAGTATAATTGGTCCAAAGTCAGCTGGTTACTTTTCATGACTAAGATTGGACTTACAGCAATGGCTGTAAGGTCTACTTCTCCCTGTTGTAGTTTACTAAACCACTCTCAAATTACTATCTGGTTCCTGGCTCACCAGTGCCAATTAAAAATATTTGGAAGGTTCATTAAGTCACCAAATTAATGCTATTGTAATAGTTCAGTAATTTATTTATTATTACTCCATCTTAGTGTACTCATATAAACTATTTTTTCCATCTTTTAATTCCTGTAAAAAGGTAATCAGAAATTGATTTTGGAAGCTTTCAGCTACTTCCAGGATTTCTGCATTATGTTTCTTTTTTCATTTCACACATATTTTAAATGTAGCATTACAATTGGAAATAGGTCTAAACAAGATTGACTTTTAATGCTGCCTCAAATTGAACTTCTTTAAAGTCTTAGCACATCCCATCTTGATAATGATCAGTCCAACAAGCACAGAAATATACAATCAAAAGAGGCTTCATATAGATTTTCACCTCTCTTATTATCTCTGGCATTTGAAAAGGCTAAACAAAGCAACAATGACTTTTTCTTCCATAAGTTTGTGACTATCACTTAGATTTGGCCAAAGTAACAGATGTCACTTAACCCAGTAGATTTTTAATCTTTCACAACAAGCCAGATATCTTATCTATTTCATGGTTTGTAGGCAACATATTTTTATTAATTCACTAAATTTCACTATCAACTATCTTAGAAGGTAAATATACTATCCTATGAAGGTCTGGACTCATCCTTGTAGAACAGGGAAGCAAAATACTTTAATACAAGTTTAAATAAATGGTTTATTTTATGAAAACATTTGAGCTGCCTATTATTACTTCTGCTGCTGAGTAACACATTGCTTAGAATTTATCTATTTTGGGTCTTTTGGTGGATCCACATTCCGTTGCTGCTCTTAGTGTAGCCAAATTTTGTTTTGGTTGCAAAAGCAAACAACCCTTTAGGTTGAATCCAGAATTTTGTTTGGCAGATGTAGATATGGTGGTGGAAGATCTGCTTTGTTATGTCACGTCTTGCCTTCCGTCTGTTTTGTTCTAAGACAGTAATAAATGCTACTATTACACTATAAAATGTCTATGCATAATCATACCAATGAAATGTAGATAGCCTTCAGGCCAATATGTATTTATTTCAACTGTTTGTTATCTTCACCCTGTCAAGATAACAAAACTCCCAGCAGCAATACCAAAATGATAAATAAGGAGACTATATAGAAACTTTCTACTAGTCACATAACAGTAGATATCAGCCTAGGGTGGAGTGGGGTGGAGTAAGAATCTGCCATTCCCAGAAATGGAAGTGATATATCTAACCAAGGGGGTTTTCAAATAGTTATACTTTGCTTTCCTAGTTTCTCTTCAGGGAATCTTTCCCATGGAGCAGTTTGTGGTAATTGCCCTGTGAGGTGGCATCCTTCCCACAGAATAGTTTGTGGAAATGGGCCTTTGGGATGGGAGGAAATGTCCAACTGAGAAACCTTCATGGTGGGGTGTTTTTTTTTTACTGTCTTCCTGGGTCTTCCAACAGACAAGTACATTTCTTCATTAAAGTGCCATTTATACCTCACTAATATTTAGTGCTTTAATAACACCACAGTGGTAATATAGATAATTAGGCAGTTTGGAAGGAACCTACAATATTCCTTTTCATTAGTTAGCATCCATCAAAAAGTTGATTCCCCCACCCAAAAACAGAGATCAAGTTTGAAAGTGGACCAGATTTAGCTGCTGTAGAAAAAACAATCCAGAAAAAATGTCCTCATGAATCATTATCATTGAGGCAGTTCCACAGTACATTAGAATATTGTTGACCGCAGATCTTAAGCATGTTAAGGTCTCCATTCTTTGCTTCTTAATGTTTTTGTACATATTGATGAATGAAAAATAGTAGAAAAACAATGTAAATTTTACCACAAAGCACATTTAACAAAATTAAAAATCCAGAAAATAAAGAAAGAAAAAAAGAGGGAAGAAAGAAAAAGATTAGGATTTTAATTTTCCCTTTTTGCACATCTGCTAATTTACATTTATAAACATTTGGGCCCTTTAAAAGACAGACTTTAGTTCTTTACATTTGCTGTACTGTGTAATATATGCTTGATGTGAGAAACATTCTTGTTTAAATTTGGTTATTATTTATTTTTCATATTTAAGAACAACCCATTTCCCTCACAGGGGACTTTAGGTTGTGTACAATAAAATATTAAAAATGCAAAAACAATATATAAACTTCAGTTATGAATATATTCTTTAATTTTGACATTGCTGCAAGCTTAAGTTCCTAACACATATTGTCGGAATTACATCATTCTTCCATGATTGGGAAAAATGTATTCTTGCTCCTGCTTATTTTACTTGCAAAGCAGGCTCTGAATTGGCATTAATTCAAGTATCCTTTCCATTTAAAACCACAATGTGGGTTATAAGTGCTTATTAGACTTATATGCTACCATTATTTCAGGGTAAAGCACTTTATTCTCCAATTTTTCATCAAAACAACTTTTGAGGTAGATTGGGCAGACAAAGTATAATTGGTCCAAAGTCAGCTGGTTACTTTTCATGACTAAGATTGGACTTACAGCAATGGCTGTAAGGTCTACTTCTCCCTGTTGTAGTTTACTAAACCACTCTCAAATTACTATCTGGTTCCTGGCTCACCAGTGCCAATTAAAAATATTTGGAAGGTTCATTAAGTCACCAAATTAATGCTATTGTAATAGTTCAGTAATTTATTTATTATTACTCCATCTTAGTGTACTCATATAAACTATTTTTCCATCTTTTAATTCCTGTAAAAAGGTAATCAGAAATTGATTTTGGAAGCTTTCAGCTACTTCCAGGATTTCTGCATTATGTTTCTTTTTTCATTTCACACATATTTTAAATGTAGCATTACAATTGGAAATAGGTCTAAACAAGATTGACTTTTAATGCTGCCTCAAATTGAACTTCTTTAAAGTCTTAGCACATCCCATCTTGATAATGATCAGTCCAACAAGCACAGAAATATACAATCAAAAGAGGCTTCATATAGATTTTCACCTCTCTTATTATCTCTGGCATTTGAAAAGGCTAAACAAAGCAACAATGACTTTTTCTTCCATAAGTTTGTGACTATCACTTAGATTTGGCCAAAGTAACAGATGTCACTTAACCCAGTAGATTTTTTAATCTTTCACAACAAGCCAGATATCTTATCTATTTCATGGTTTGTAGGCAACATATTTTTATTAATTCACTAAATTTCACTATCAACTATCTTAGAAGGTAAATATACTATCCTATGAAGGTCTGGACTCATCCTTGTAGAACAGGGAAGCAAAATACTTTAATACAAGTTTAAATAAATGGTTTATTTTATGAAAACATTTGAGCTGCCTATTATTACTTCTGCTGCTGAGTAACACATTGCTTAGAATTTATCTATTTTGGGTCTTTTGGTGGATCCACATTCCGTTGCTGCTCTTAGTGTAGCCAAATTTTGTTTTGGTTGCAAAAGCAAACAACCCTTTAGGTTGAATCCAGAATTTTGTTTGGCAGATGTAGATATGGTGGTGGAAGATCTGCTTTGTTATGTCACGTCTTGCCTTCCGTCTGTTTTGTTCTAAGACAGTAATAAATGCTACTATTACACTATAAAATGTCTATGCATAATCATACCAATGAAATGTAGATAGCCTTCAGGCCAATATGTATTTATTTCAACTGTTTGTTATCTTCACCCTGTCAAGATAACAAAACTCCCAGCAGCAATACCAAAATGATAAATAAGGAGACTATATAGAAACTTTCTACTAGTCACATAACAGTAGATATCAGCCTAGGGTGGAGTGGGGTGGAGTAAGAATCTGCCATTCCCAGAAATGGAAGTGATATATCTAACCAAGGGGGTTTTCAAATAGTTATACTTTGCTTTCCTAGTTTCTCTTCAGGGAATCTTTCCCATGGAGCAGTTTGTGGTAATTGCCCTGTGAGGTGGCATCCTTCCCACAGAATAGTTTGTGGAAATGGGCCTTTGGGATGGGAGGAAATGTCCAACTGAGAAACCTTCATGGTGGGGTTTTTTTTTTTTACTGTCTTCCTGGGTCTTCCAACAGACAAGTACATTTCTTCATTAAAGTGCCATTTATACCTCACTAATATTTAGTGCTTTAATAACACCACAGTGGTAATATAGATAATTAGGCAGTTTGGAAGGAACCTACAATCTGTAATGGGTTGACAATTATTTTTGTAATCCTTAAAACAGCAGGTTCATCCAGGGATAGAACCATTCACTTATGTAATTAAGTTTAGAGCCAACACAGTATCTGTCAAACATTTTAATAACACTATGTTTTGCCATGAGCTTCCAGTTTTGGGGATTATTGTGGGGCAAATTTTAAAAAATCCTTATTCTCTCTTTCGAATTTTAATTTCAGAAATTAAACTTTTGGGAAAGAGTTTCTTGTTTAAAAGGATCTGACAGTCATGAAAACAGAAACACCTAACCTATGCTTTTATAAATTTTAAAAGTGGCCCCAATAATGAAGCACCAGAAAATGACTTTGTGGCATATTTGCCAAAATAACTCATAGAAGAAGGAAATCAGTTTTGTGTAATCATTTTTTATTAAAAATATACAAAAAAAAATAGCTGCCATTGTATCAGCCAATCAGCCATGTCATAATGCATTTTTTAAAGATCCACCTACACCATTCTACAGTATATTTAATGTATCCCATAGGAAATGTTCTCTGTATACATGGATTTCATTCTAGCTGTCAGATTTAGAAGTTTTATACTGCATGAAATTCTCCTTTAGAATACCTTTCAAGAGTTGCTTGAGGAAATACCAAGACTGCAGTACAGCAGTCTGGAATTAAACATATCTAGGAAATATTTTTAATATAGTGGCCAAACAACTACTTGATTATCATTACATAATTTATTGATGGGTATATTTTATGCTTATATTAGGATTAGACTTTTTTATTTTCAACAATATATTCAACAAAAACCATTTTGCTGATCTTTTTGAAAAAAAAATTATGCATAGATATATTAATTATCATACATTATTCTTTACTATATGACAAAGTGATGGATTGGGTGAAAGCTTTATAAGGACAAGTTGATTGGAATACATTGCAAATATGATATGATGACAAGATTAAGCATGAAATCTGCTGAAACTGTAACTTGGTACAAAAAAAATTAAGACCCATTATTTCAATAGTCAAGTCTAAATAATTTGACATATTATTAAACACTGTGAAATACTGTGCTGTACTGTGAAATAAGAATGAAATACCAACTTTATAATTTAACATTTTACTTGTACAATAAATGCATATATTTTTAGCAGTGAAGTAATTATATATGCAATACAATTTCATAGTATTTGAACAGGTCTTTAACAGTTCCTCAAGCAGAGGTAGAATGGTCATCTTTCAGTGCTATTCTAATGGATCCTGTATGGATCAGGGAGTAAATTAAGATGGTTTCTAAGATCTCACCAACTCTGTTACTTTATTATGAGTAATATGATCAGTAAAGGTGGAAGAAATCTATTTTAGTAAATATGACCTCATTTATTTGGGAGCCTGATAAGCATTACAATGGTTCTTCTTTCCTTATAGAATCTAACCTTAAATAAGCCACATTGAATTCATAATCCAAGCAGTCATCAGAAGAATAAGGCTATTACATTGTCACCAATGGTTCTTCCCATTAGTCTATCAATTCATATCAGACTTTGACTTGTCCCTGCCTCTCAATTTTGAGCCCAAGAGAATCATTACTCCTGTCTTCCTACAAACATAAAGTTCTATTCTGCAATCTGCAACGACGACTGCAACTATTGCAGTAAGCACCTGGCTGAAAAATTTTATACTATCACCCCAGTTTTCATAGGAATTTATATGCATAAATAAGAAATTTTGACAGCCAAGCTATTTGCATCAAAGGTGAAAATGCTTTGCAAAATAGATAAAAAGACAGCAGGTACTGATTTCTTATTTGGAGGGGGAGAAGCAGCAATTCCTTGTTAAAGTTAAAATATTCAGGAGCTGCCATAACTCAGAAGGAGGACATTGAATTATGATTTTTGTAAACTTCTATTAGTCAACTGGCAAAAGCGCTGATCAGGTTAATATTTTCCTTGTTCGCTTGCAATATTCTGAGGTTAGTGGGAAGGAAGACAAAGACATACTAGAAACATTGGAGATGGAAGCAGTACGATTCAAGTTCCTTGGCATGTGAACTTTGAAAATTTCAGATTATTACTCAAGGTACAAATGATCAGGGTCAAATTATCTTACTTCAGACACATTACGTGAAGACCTAACTCTCTGAAGAAGTCCCTAATGCTGCGAAAGGTGAGAGGAAAGAGAAGAAAAGGATGACCAGCTACAAGGCAGACAGATTCGGTTAGAATGCTGATAAGTGCACCATTGCAAGATGTGAAAGACCAGCTTAAGTACAGATCATCATGGAGATAGATTATTTATTTGGTCACTAAGAGTCATCAGTGTTAGGAATGATAGCTACCTAACAGTTGGGTTGGAAATATATAAACCAGGCTAGTAATTTAATACTGTCTCTTTAAGAGAATGCTGTAATTTTGATTGGCTGAGGTTCCTCCAATGGCCATATGGTGGAGCCAGAAACCTGGTTTCTTTCTCCTTGCATTTTTTGTTTTTGCCGTATTGCCTTATCGTCGTTTTACTTGGATAGCTGTGAGTCTTGCAACTGTTAGTAAACTCCATTTACTGAACTTTGTTTATGATACTTGACTTCATTTTTGGATTATCCCTGGACTGATACGAACTGCTTTAACTGTGTATGATTTGGACTGTTTGTTGGACTTCGTTTACCCATTTACTGGAAGTAAAACCTACATTTTACTATTCAGTGTATCTGTATAATAGTTGTGTGTTATTCAACGTCACTCTCACTACGTTTCCCTGAGTGCACTCATTCTCCTAATGGGGAATACCTCAACAAACAGCAACCTAATGGCACAAAATTTTTAAAAAAATTTCCTTGGCATTTGACTTTCTTATTCCTTCCGTTTCTTTGCATGCTCCCTGCTTAGTATGAAACTTGGACTGCAAGTTATAATCAAAGAAAACTCAGTAGATTATTTACAATCTTAAATAAGATAAGCACTCCCATTTGTTCCAAGAAAAGGAATGCTAAGTGTTGTAGCCATTCTTTATTCCTGCTCTTAATCAGTTTGATTGGTTTCTCTGTACCATTTCCAACTTTGCAGTATCCTTTTAAAGGTGATTAGAATTCTACATAACATTCCAACCAGAGTCTCATCACATATTACTATAATGACATTATTTCATCAGCAATTCAATCTTCAGTTGTCTTTGCAATGATTCAAAAGTGGGAGTTTGCCATTTTCACAATTTTTTGCCATTTTCACCATCTTATAATACCAAGATCTCTTTCTGGGTTAATCATTGCTACATGAAATTTTACTGAAGTATAGGTAAAGTTAAATCTCTTGGAATTACTCAGATTCTCTTTCTTGAGTTGACTCCTAATAGTAAACATGGCCACTTATTTTTTATTTATTTTATTTATTTTATTTGGTTTGTCAATTTCTTACAAGATAATAGGTATAAGTAAACACATAGTTATGAATACATGGATACATATAAGAAAAATAAAAAATAAATAAAAGAAACAATAGGATAGGGATAGTAGGCACCCTACATACTGTAGGGAGTATGCACACTCCCTACAGACCACTTAGGAAAGGGGTGAGGTCAATAGTAGACAGTCTAAGGTTAAAGTTTTTGGGGTTTGGGGAAAAAAACACAGAGTCAGGTAGAGTATTCCAGACATTGATCACTCTGTTGCTGAAGTCGTATTTCCTGCAATCAAGTTTGGTGCGATTAACCTTGAGTTTGTATCTATTATTTGGTCTAGTATTGTTATGGTTGAAGCTGAAGTATTTATTGACAGGTAGGACATTTGCAATCTATGATTTTATATACTATACTTAGATCAGACCAAAGGTGGCATATTTCTAGGTATTCTAAGTCTAGAATTTCAAGTCTGGTGGCATAAGGTATTCTGCAACAAGCAGAGGAGTGGAGAACTCTTCTTGTGAAATATTTCTGGACTTTCTCAACTGTGTTACTATCAGATACGTAATGTGGGTTCCAGATTGATGAGCTGTATTCAAGTATTGGTCTAGCAAATGTTTTGTATGCTCTAGTTAGTAGTGTAATATTAGCAGAGAAAAAGCTATGTAAGATTAAGTTAACAACTCTTAACGCCTTTTTGGCTATGTATGTGATGACCCGTAATCTCTCAAAATAACCCAAAACTCAAAACATACATTAAAGTCCAGTAAGGCCTTCAACTTAACTTCACTGTTTTATTAGGCAGAGTTTAAAGTCACAAAAGTAACTAATGAGGCAAAAAGAAAACCAAAACAAACCGCATTGACGAGAGTTCTGAAGCAAGCCAAGATAACTAATCATAAACTCCAGGAAAATAACCGAGGAGAGTCCATGGGAAGAACACTAGCAAAGATAAACCTCTTTCAAAGTAAACACTATATTGTGACTCCAGCAATTCTGACTGCATAGTTACAAACTTATATGCATAGCTCCTAGCTGCAAGCCACCAGGAGGATCATGGTAATCTCCTCCTGAATAGACCTCGCTTTTCCCTGACCCTCTGCTCCCTGCGTGACCTAGGATGGATAGGGGATGGGCCTGGATCCTCCTCTGATTGCTCACCTGGCCTCTGCCCTTCCCCAGCCTCCTCCACCACCTTTGGAAACACACTCCCACTCCCTATTGGCTGTTCCTCCTCTTCCTCAGAGTCAGTCTCCACCAGGGGCATGACAATGTAGTTACAGCACTCAAATCATTAGAGATGAGTACTCCAAGATCATTGACAGAGTTTGGATCATCAGTTAGGTCTTGACTGTTCAGCCTGTATCTTATTTTCTGATTTTTTTTGCCAGAGCATTTATTTGTTGAGATTTGAAGTTGCCATTTGTTTGACCATTCTGATACATAGTCGAGGTCTTTTTGAAGGGTAGCAATATTGTCTGTGGTATTGAACAGCTTTACATCATCAGCGAAGAAAACGCAGTTGCTCTTAATATGATCACAGAGGTCATTTATGTAGAGTATGAAGAGAGTTGGTCCTAGAACACTGCCTTGGGGGACACCACTGTTGACAGGTACAGAACCACAAGACTCCTGCACATGCCTTAAATGCTACAAAAATCTAAAGGATAATGAAAACTCCATCAAATGTTCTCTGTGTAAAAAATACGCTCATCATGACTGCTTGGGATTACCTGAGCAAATGATTCAATACCTAGAATCATCCAATGAGTTTCCATATCTCTGCAAATCATGCAGACCCAAACTGGATCTGTCTAAAAGAGTTGATACCATTGAAACCATTGAAACATCCCTTAACACCATAGTAGCATCCCTGGACGCTGTAAAAGAAAGAATATCCAACCTTGAAAAAAAAGACACAACGCAAAAACCTGAACATCCAATAGCTACAAACCACATCTCTACCCAACAACCACAACCCAATCCAAAACCCAATCCACAAATAAACACAACCCAGACAAATATTGATATCCCAATCCTCATCAGAGAAGCCGTTGAGCGTGAACGGAAACGTCCAAACGCCATCTTATTTGGTCTAGAGGACATCAATGACAATGATGACATCACAACTGTCCGAAACATCATCAGTGATTATCAAGCATCAACCATCTCCGCTGATGAAATACTTGACATTTCCCGCATTGGCGAGAGCTCAAAAACAGAGACGGCTCTGTGGCCCCAGGCTTGTGCAGGGTCATTTGCAAAAATGAATCAAGCAAACGTAAATTCATTTACACTATAAATTCACTCGCCAAAACCAACACCAACCATAAGAACCTCCGTTGTCGCCCTGACCTAACCATACAGCAACGTGCCCGCTCCTGTGTACTCCGCACTGAACTCAAAAAACGTCTAGACAATGGAGAGAAGGACCTGTACATTGACTACCATGCTGACTGTATCAAAAGTAAGCCACACAACCCGCAACTCAGCTTTAACCCTCAACCACAACCCTACCTCAACCAATCCACCATCACCCAAGACTAGGCACGCACGCCCCTAACTACCTCAATTCCAACTACTGCTGGCCTTAAATGCAAACTACTCAATGCAAGAAGCCTCGTGAATAAAATACCTGAATTTTTCCTCCTACTAAATATGGCTAAATTCGACATTATATTTGTCTGTGAAACATGGCTCAATGCATCTCTCCCTGACTCCATTACCACAGTAAGGGACTATCATGTTTACCGATCAGATCGTGAAATTCGTAGAGGAGGTGGTGTTGCTATCTTCTATAAAAAGTCCTTACATCTAAAAAATATCCAAGTTACCCAGGAGCTTGCTCTTCCTGAGACCATCATCTGTGAACTATCCTTAAATATCACAATTCGATTCTTACTATGTTACAGAGCACCTGATTATGACATCGAACATGTAAACAAGCTAAATACATTACTAACATGGGCTGCATCCTGCCCATACCCTTTTATCTTTCTTGGTGATTTCAATCTACCTCATATTGACTGGACCCTGGATGGAATATGTGCCTACTTCTTAAAAAAGCTATCCACTGCCATAGCCAAACTTCTAAGCATAATCTTTGAAAAATCTTTCAGGACCAGCTCCTTGCCTAACCTATGGTCACAAGGCACAGTCATCCCCATCTTCAAAAAGGGAGACCCAAGCCTAGTTGAAAATTACAGACCAATCTCCTTATGCTGCGTCACCTGTAAAGTCATGGAATCAATTATTAACCAATCCATCATCCTCCACTTAGAGACAAACAACCTACTCTCCAATAAACAATTTGGTTTCAGAAAAAAACTATCCTGTAATCTGCAACTCTTACACTGCAAAAACATATGGACGACACAACTCGACCAGGGCAAAGCAATAGACGCAATCTACATAGACTTCTGTAAAGCCTTTGATTCAGTGGTACACGACAAACTACTCCTAAAAATAAAATCCTATGGTATCTCTGGACAACTGAATAACTGGATAGAAGCATTCCTGGCAAACAGACAACAAATGGTCAAAATTGGGAGCGTCCTATCAAATTCTGTACTTGTCAATAGTGGTGTCCCCCAAGGCAGTGTTCTAGGACCAACTCTCTTCATACTCTACATAAATGACCTCTGTGATCATATTAAGAGCAATTGCGTTCTTTTCGCTGATGATGTAAAGCTGTTCAATACCACAGACAATACTGCTACCCTACAAAAAGATCTTGACTATGTATCAGAATGGTCAAACAAATGGCAACTTCAAATCTCAACAAATAAATGCTCTGTCTTACATATTGGCAAAAAAAATCAGAAAATAAAATACAAGCTGAATAGTCAAGATCTTGTTGATGACCCAAGCTCTGTAAAGGACCTTGGAATACTCACCTCTAATGATCTAAGTGAGAGACCACTGCAACTACATAGCCAAAAAGGCATTAAGAGTTGTTAACCTAATCCTAGGTAGCTTTTTCTCTGGTAATATCACACTACTAACCAGAGCATACAAAACATTTGCTAGACCAATACTCGAATACAGTTCATCAGTCTGGAACCCACATTACATATCTGATATTAGCACAATTGAGAAAGTCCAGAAATATTTCACAAGAAGAGTTCTCCACTCCTCTACTCATTGTAGAATACCTTATGCCACCAAACTTGAAATTCTAGAACTAGAAAACCTTGAATTACGCCGTCTTCGGTCTGATTTAAGCATGGTATATAAAATCATACATTGCAATGTCCTACCTGTCAATGAATACTTCAGCTTCAACCATAACAACACAAGAGCACACAATAGATACAAACTCAAAGTTAACCGCACCAAACTTGATTGCAGGAAATACGACTTCAGCAATAGAGTGGTCAATGTCTGGAATACTCTACCCGACTCTGTAGTTTCTTCCCCAAACCCCAAAAACTTTAACCTTAGATTGTCTACTATTGACCTCACCCCTTTCCTAAGAGGTCTGTAGGGGCGTGCTTAAGCGCACCAACGTGCCTACCGTCACTGTCCTATTGTTTCTCTTATTCTTCTTTTATTTTTCTTATATGTACCCATTTCATGTATTCACAACTATGTATACACTTATACTTATTATCTTGTAAACAATTGGCAAATCAAATAAATAAATAAATAAATAAAATAAATAAAATTTGATAGGACGCTCCCAATTCTGACCATTTGTTGTCTGTTTGACAGGAATGCTTCTATCCAGTTATGCAGTTGTCCAGAGATACCGTAAGATTTTAGTTTTAGGAGTAGTTTGTCGTGTACCTCTTCACTGATCAAGCCTACTTCATATTTACATTACAGTTTAAAAGCACCAATTTCTGGAGGAATCCCTCTTTGCATAACTCTTATGTATGAGGATTGCCCTTTTATTCCTCTGCTTGCTATTTTGTAACCATTGCCAATTTATGAAAGCACCTTTCGTCTTCTCACACAGCCGCTGAGTTTCCTCAGGAATCTTTCTTGCAATATAGTATGAATATGCAGTGAATTAATATTTTATGATTTCTAATTTTGTGCTTTACATAGCCTAAGTAACATAAGTAGAAAGAATAAATGTTTTAAGTAAATTGACAATATTCCACTGATGAAAAGTAGATTTTCCTCCTGTTAGAATAGTGCAGCTTTCTAATGGATTTTCATCATCAGCTGAATATTGGGAATACAAAATGACTTAATTTAAAATGTTAACAAGAGTTTTTTTAACATATTTTTAAAAATTCTATTTATTCCCCCAAAGAATACAGACAAAATGAAACCTACTTTAATGCACAAGTTATGGGAGAGGGGCAGTCTGTTACTTTCAGATGTCTGTTAAATAAAAAGGATAATTATAACATTACATCAATTGTAAACATGCAATAGTTTACAGTAAATATGATGTAGAAATAATATAAATATAATATATGAGCAGCAGTAGCGCAATGGTTAGAATGCAGTACTTCAGACTATTTCTGCTGATAGGCTGCCTGCCTGCAATTTGGCAGTTCAAATCTCACCAGGCTCAAGGTTGACTCAGCCTTCCATCCTTCCAAGGTCGGTAAAATGAGGACCCAGATTGTTGGGGGCAATATGCTGACTCTGTAAACCGCTTAGAGAGGGCTGAAAAGCAATGTAAGCTGGTATATAGATCTAAGTGCTATTGCTATATAAACTTTTCTTCATTTATTTCTGAGGACTTCAAAGACACACTCATGAAGGTACCTTTGCCTTTTACTAGTTTTTAACATCCAGTCTGATACTTCCTGATGTGTTCATTTATTTATTATATTTTAAACTACCCAACAGTCAGATATTTCTAGGCAATTAACAACAAAGCACACCAGAAGAAAAAAAAATCCAATTAAAATTAAAACATAAATCAAACCAAATAAATATACAAATGCCACAGAAACTAGGTAGCAGCAACAAGGTCATCATGAAAACCTAAAACACACAAATTCAAATATGATTACAATATGACAAAAGTGCCACTGAGGCTTTGACTTTTCAGAGCAGCTAAATTGGGTAGCTAGTGCCACTTAAATGGGTAACAGGAAGAAAAAGGCATCATTTTTAGCCTCTCCCTTTTGAAAACTTGGAGAAATGTTAGAGCCAACACCACTGCCATCACAATTCACTTTAAACTATTGGATCACTCCATGGGGACCTCTCCAAACATAATATTCAGGCAATTAAAAACTGAAAGATGAAATACATTTCTTCCTAATGATCCCATATTTTTTCAGAGGGTTTTAAACATACTTATAAGATTTTTAATTACTTCTGTGTCACATGCTGTATTTCTAGGGTTTGGTTATACATTTACAATGGTAGCACCACATGTCTTGTAAATAATTCATTTATATTATTCAGCAAAACACAGCTAGTTTTAGATAACAAATGACTAATTTGTTCTGTAGAAATAATATGATCCAAAGCAAAGATGTAGATTTAGCCTACAGTGCAAATGCTAGAATAACTAGCTTGCCTGTGCAGTGTAATTTCCTGTTCCCAAAAACCATTAAACATACCGTGCTTCTTCTCTTATCTCTTTCTGTCCAGTCAAGTTCTGTCTTACTTGATATGCCACTGCAAAGCTAGTAAAATCTCTCATATTTAAAACACAGCAGTGTTGCAATAGAACAGGATATTTCCTTCAAGGTCAAGAAGGAAATAAGATCAAGATAACAAGCGATAACTGTGCTATGTTCTGACTTTCTTGCTTATAAATATTCAGAAAGCATTGGATATTTGTTTTTCAGGTTATAAATGCATGCTTGTAGCTGTTGAATACCAATCAAATCAACAGATAATCTAATACAAGTATAGTGCATTGAATATTACTATATAAATGATTAATTAATAACAGCTACAAGCAAGTGATTAAGATTTTATCTTAAACAAAAAGCAAAAAGTTAATCCAAGCATAAGTGTATACCTTGGCAAGCCTGATGGTTCAGAGTTGTTGATCCAGATTTTGTTTTCAGAGCAACATTGGAGTGAAGACAAATGATGTTCCTCAGGTTACCACCAATGAGAATCAGTCTCGAGTTCCAGAAGCTCGATCTTGTGTGTTTACACACCCATGTGGCTTTGCCTGAGAGGGACTATAAATCTTCTAATTCTTTACGAGTCATAGAAGGGGAGGGAGGGAAAGAGAGAAATTCTACAGTTACTTGTTTGGTTGATTCAGAATAAAACATAAGAAAGCATCTGATGGAATAAAATGTCACACAAAGAAGAGCTTCTGATAATCCATCATAGGTGACACTTTTTCAGAATAATCTTTGAATTCAAAAATTTGGGTGCAGAACTATTCAAATTTTCTTTAATACTTTTTTTTCCTGTGAGATAATTACAAAATGAACAGAAATGGAATCCTACTTTATTGTAATTTGAAATGGCAAGTATAAATTGACATCAATATCAAACCTTCAAATAATACGTTCAAAACAAATGTGTATTGTTCAAATTACAGGTGTAAAATTTAAAACCTAAACAGAACAATACAATTTCATGCCTTGTATGATATGATTTTTCTGATACTTTTTTCAATTAAGCATAGATAAGCACAATGCATAGGGGACATTCTGAGAGAAAGAGACTCCCATGTGCAAAAGATACAAATGCAAATAGAAGGCAAGAAGACATAATTTACAAAGGATGGAGAATTTATCTTAGGCTTTTTTGTAATTGCTGTGAAATCATAAATCTAATTTTTTCCCCAAAGTAAACTTCTTAAAAATGTTCAAAGATCTCTTTACCATGTGATATATTAGTATTGTAACCCATTGTTCATTATATTGCAGAAATATAGTATTCCCAATATTGGTAGTACCTAACTTCATCAAAAATGTATTTGCCTAGAAGATCATAATGCTCGGAGATATTTATTTATTTATTTATTTGATTTGCCAATTGTTTACAAGATAATAAGTATAAGTGTATACATAGTTGTGAATACATGAAATGGGTACATATAAGAAAAATAAAAGAAGAATAAGAGAAACAATAGGACAGGGACGGTAGGCACGTTGGTGCGCTTATGCACGCCCCCTACAGACCTCTTAGGAAAGGGGTGAGGTCAATAGTAGACAGTCTAAGGTTAAAGTTTTTGGGGTTTGGGGAAGAAACTACAGAGTTGGGTAGAGTATTCCAGACATTGACCACTCTATTGCTGAAGTCGTATTTCCTGCAATCAAGTTTGGTGCGGTTAACTTTGAGTTTGTATCTATTGTGTGCTCTTGTGTTGTTATGGTTGAAGCTGAAGTATTCATTGACAGGTAGGACATTGCAATGTATGATTTTATATACCATGCTTAAATCAGACCGAAGACGGTGTAATTCAAGGTTTTCTAGTTCTAGAATTTCAAGTCTGGTGGCATAAGGTATTCTACAACGAGTAGAGGAGTGGAGAACTCTTCTTGTGAAATATTTCTGGACTTTCTCAATTGTGCTAATATCAGATACGTAATGTGGGTTCCAGACTGATGAACTGTATTCGAGTATTGGTCTAGCAAATGTTTTGTATGCTCTGGTTAGTAGTGTATATACGTTTCACTTAAATTCCCAATTAAAAAGTTGTTCCTTGTAACAGCATTGATAAAGGCTTAAACATTCTCTCCTTTGGAGAGAATTAGCTTAGTTCACTCTGATCTATCATTAGATCTCAGAGAAGAACAAAGGATAAGATATGCCCAATACTTGACTTTGATCTGCTTCAAGAGAACTTTGAACTGAAACCACATGTTTTTGAGATTGATCTGCAGAAAGATCTGAGCTCTTTGCTCTTTGAGCTGTTTATGTTGGGCTTGTTTGGAAAACCTCTGTCAGCTACTAATTACTTTTGCCAATATTTTATGCCTGAATCATAGAAAAATCTTTCTTCTTCCAAGATATGAAGTCCTGCCATCATGAAGGGAGATTCAATAGTACTCCTCTGAAGTGTCTCTTTGTGGATCCCTGAGAGAATAAGTAGAATCAGTTTCATAATATGCTTCTTCATTGTCTGTTCTAGTGTGAGGATGTACCTCTACTAATCAGTTATCATGAAATCTTGAAGGATAATTTTTTTTTCTTAGTTGAGAGGTTAGCGTCAATCTCCAAAAAGGTTATAATTTTTTTGCTGAATTGCCATTGTAACCCATTGTTTAATACAATAGTTTCTACTGCTTATTACATTATATGAATTACCCAATCATGCAGATTTTGTGTTGGAGTATATACTGCTGTCTTTCTAAATAATTGTATCAATTGAAATGGTGATACAACTAATTATACAATAATGGTACAAATAACTGATGATAGAACTATAGTTAAAGCATTCTCCAATTATGCTTGTTAATGCAATTCCATTTCTGAATAAAACTAGGGAGTATTTATTCATCAAAAGTTTTCTATAAATATCATCAGCAATATAATCCCTTTGTTAGAGTTCTGGTAATCAAACAAAGGTCCTTCTACGAGTAAATATGAAACAATAGAATTCTACCTCCTCCCACTCATCAACTGCTCACTCACTTGCTTCTTCATAACAATTCAAGAGACAAGTAACTTCAACTTGTGTTCTTCAACAAAATGGAATGTCACTTCACAAGGCAAAGGTTATGCAGACAAATTTGGATGATGCTGTATTGTTGCAGAAATATTTCATCTCCCCAATACTAATGGTTTATATTTTAAAACAAGTCTTCTGCAACACAAATTAGAATGGAATCATTTTCTCTTGAACATGAAGACCAATCAAACTAGTTAAACATGCTTTAATTCCAGATCTAAAACCACTGCTTCAAATTTGAAAAAAAAAGTTTGCAATTATGTTCTCTGTATTCCACTGTGCTTTGCAATTCATTGTTTTACTCTCATTTTCACCCACTAGGGTAGTGCAGGTAAAACAGAGAAGGATACTCATTTTGCCAAAGTTTCTGACAGTAAGAAGCCAGAGGGTGCATTTCCACCCCCACAAGGAAGAATAAGGGAATTGTATTTTTATGTTAGAGGCAACGTAGGTTTTATTTCCAGCTATTATTGAGCTCCAGGCCAGGACAGCTTTTCTGACTTTGAACAATTGGGCATACTTCTCTTTCAGTTGTGGGCTTGGGAAGAAGAATTCTGTAATAAAGTGATGAATTTTGTTTATTATTTCCACTGTATATTCTGCACTGTTTTAAAGCATCTTCTGCCTTTGTAAATTAATATCCCTTTAGATGAAGGAATATTATTCAGAGAAAATACAATATATACAGAAAGAGTAAAATACAATACAATATAGATGTCTGCCCTAACATCATTTCTCCACCTGATCCTTTCTTCTTCTTCCTTTACCCACACACTTCCCTCTTTTAATATCTTATATGTGTTTTTTAAACTTGGCAATTTTAAGATGTCTAGACTTCAACTTCAGCCAGACAGCATCTATTATCCACCTGATTAACACTTTCATTCATCCTTTCTTTCTTTCAACAAAACTTTACTAAATTTCAATAAAGTATAAAATGCAACAAAGCAAAAAAAAAAAAAAGGAAATATTGGGGATTGCAGACAAAAGAGGGGGAAGCTTTAGAGAGAAGTAATTTTCAATTTTCTTCCATACAGATAAAAATCAGTGAGTCTTTGAACTATAATAAACCATAACAAACAATAATTCTATTATTATAAACAAGTCTAATCATCAATATCCAAGGTTTTCATTTCTTTCAGTTTCAATCAAAAAATTCAAGAGTGGTTTCCAAGTAGAAACCAAGTTAGATAAAGTCTTTTCTTTAATCACTGAAGTCAGTTTTGCCCTCTCCACCATTAATTTCATTAGCCATTCTTCTATTATAGGTAGTCCTTCCATCTCTGAACTTAGAGAAGTCTTATCTCTAAGAACAAAGTTCTATTTTGTTTTTTTTCAATTTATTTGTCCACACATAAAACTTCTGGCTTTAGTTGTACATTCAGTTCAAGAATTTTCTGTCTTAAAATACATATCTGATTTCAATAAGTCTTAGCTATCTTACGTGTCCACCAAAGATAATAAAAATTGCCTTTCTCCTTCACTCTTTGTTGTATTCATTTTCAGTGTCCTTTCATTGTCTCAAGTTGCTATGTATAATATAGAAATTGATTCTATCTTGATCTTCTACGTTGTATTCTACTGATTCTGATTCAGCCAAAAAGACCTTTCTATATATTTTTGTTGTATTTTCTCCATTTGTTTCCATGGCTCTTAGATTGTTCCATTCTTCTTAGCCCTCAGTTTCAGAAGACTGATTGGTAATTAAGTGACTGGTGCCCATTTATTGATCCCATAGCAAGGGTTGCCAATTTTTACTTCATGACATTTGAAGGATGACAAGGATGAGAGGTGGCTGTGCTCGTGAATCATCACTGACTAAAAGACAGGCAAAGGATTTCTCCCCTTAACCATAAAGTGCTGTGGCCTGAAAAAGTGTGATAATTTTTCCCCTTTCTATTTCACATCAACCTTAAACAGTTGAATGTTTTTATTGGTCAGTTTCAGGTTCAGTATTATCTAACCTGAAAAAGGGAGCTAGAACTGATTCTAAAGGAGACCAAACTCATGGTAAAAGATAGAACAAAATGTCAGCGTTCCAGAAAGCATCAACTCCAATCAATAACTCTGAGACAGACATCTTCTCAAAGATTCCTTTTATTAGAGTAGTAAACTGGCACATCTGAGAAATCCCGAATCTGAAAGTTCCAGGTTTCCCTTCAATAAGTAAAAAATTACAAATCCACCCCTTGCATCCTTCATTGCATCACATGCCCCAATCACCATGCCTCCCAACTTGAGACGTCCCCTCAACCACTTCTCAGCCAGGTGCAGAAATAACATGACTTTGACTTAGAAGAATAATAATGCTATTATGTCTAACCATATACACTCCAAGAAATTCTCCCCTCCCATTTTCCCAGGTTCAAGAATGTGGCAGTGTGGAAGCATCTGGTACTAATATGGCTTCTAAAGCTGACACAAAAAATCATTAGAATTGACAATAAAGATACTGAAGTGGTGTAAAGTCAAGAAATAAGCTATAGATTACCACTTGTATGTAGAGTAGTGATGAAGGACCTGGAAAAGATATCCAAATGTCATCATTTTTATATAATTACAAAGAGTAGAAAAGCAACGGCTTTCCTGTGAGACTCTACGGAAATGAAATTTGGACTTTGAAGAAGTAAGATTGAAGCTTTTGAACTTTGGTGTTAAAAAAAGACTTCTGCAGAAGTCTATGGATAACCAAGAAAAAAAAATTGTAGCAACTCAATCTGAAGTTCTCATTCAAGGCACAAATTGTCATTATATCTTAGATATATAGGCAAAGCTCTAGCTATCAGGAGAAAACTCTAATGCTGGGAAAGATAGAAAGAAAGAAAAGAAGATGATGATTAACAGCAAGTCAATAGAAGTTTTTTTTTTTTAAAGTAAAAAAAGGTGGGTGGATTCAGTTACAGTGCCAATGGAAGACTTGAATGGCCAAGTTGGGGACAGACCTTCCTGGAAAGAATCTATTTATGTTGCGTTTCTAAGGGATGACATCAACCTGAAGGTACAAAATCAATCAATAAGTCAAAATTGTCATACCTAAGAACTTTTCTGCCACCTCATGTCAATCACTGATGAGTCAAAATAACATTCATCAGTAAAAAAGAGAAACAGTATATATATTTATACATTTTATGTAAGTGAAATGGGTGTGAAGCAGTTTAAAACAAATTATAAACGAATAAAGTTTCTTTGTGATTGTGGAATGAAGCAAGCACAAATCTTGTAATAAAAAAGAACAGAATTAATAACTGAATGTACATACTAATGAAAAGTTTTCTATGCATTCTCCAGAAATATTTAGATTAGATTAAATTAGATTTATTGTCTGATGGTCAGTATTTACAGATGTTAATGTAATAGTGTTTCTTGCCTCTTCTAAAAATTCTCTGACATTCTTTATTAAATTCCTTGGTGATATTTTTGTTTTTCTTAGCTTTGGATTTCTCTTCTTTACAATTTCCATTGTAAGTTTTGATATCTGGTTTGGGGTTTTTTTCTGTTTCTTTATTTTTTATATTTCCTTTTCACATTATTTCTATTTGTAGATTATCATAAAAGATGAAAACTCTAGGTATGGGATTCCCTATGTGTCTCTAATCTACAAGGAAGGAAATTATCTGCCCATCCATTCATATCTTTTTTTTTAAAGCAGAGTACTAGCTTTTATGGCAATAGTTCTGGTTTTTTAACCTGAATTAATGCATTTTAACCATACTAAAAGAAACACACAAAGGACAGTATCAGGTATATCTTGCATGCTATTGATTTTCTAAATCAAAGTAACAGGAAGATAACTTATCTTTTTTAACATGGAGTAAGCTTTTGAATAGTCTTTTATTCTTATATTTCCGAAGAATATGCATTGTGTCTGACTTTTTGTATTGATATGGAATAATCATAAAGAACATGAAGACAAGATCATAATATTTTCCTTTTCACAAAAAACGGACCACAATGTCCCTGGTTTTTACTGGCATTGGCAAAAAGATATGTCAGGAATTAAATTAGTAATTTAAAAACATAGACTGAATTATATGCTGCTGATTCTGTATTTAACTATTATTCAGCCAAAAGGCTTTTTAAAATTTGATAGAATGAATATAGTGATATGATTCAGTGATACTGGATCAATAAAGATGAAACTCAAGTGTTGACATGGCACTTAATTGAGGAAGAAAATAAAAAAATGAATTGAATAATGGGGTTTAATGCCACTGCTGAATAAACAAAAACAAAAAACAAACAATACCAATGGAATAGCTGGGAATTTACTTGACAAAATCAACAAACACTTATTTAAAAATAAGTATTCACATCTGGGAAAATATCACGAATATGAACAAAAATTTAAAACTGTGTGGGATATGAAGAAATACATTATTAAAATGAACACTACACCAAGGCTTACTTTTCTATACTAAATGAGTGCAATAAAAATTGAAAACAAGATATTAAATGACAAACAAAGACAAGTAAAAAAATGTACGGTCTAATAAATGTGGAATCTGGGTTTTCCTTAACTTAAAATCTTTAGTTGCCTGGATAGAAATTACCATAATTCTAAATCTAGGTGACATCATCTGACACCATGGGTTGAAATATCATCAATATTCTGATGACACTCAGCTTTACATATCCAACCCTGGTGACCCAGGTGATTCTGTGGCTGCCTTTCATAATGCCTGGAAGCTCTCAGGGTCTGGATGGAGTACAACAGCTGAACTCAGACAAGACAGAATAGCTGTGGATGCAAAGGACCTAAGGATCTGGTTGTTTATCATCAATAGTTCTGGAGGTGTTGCACTACCCCCAAGAGACCTGGTGCACAACTCCTGCTCCAAGAGTAGATGGTTAGGAGGATTTTTGCACAACTTTAGTTATGCCCTAACCTGGATTGTAAAGTCTTGGTCATGGTCACTTTTGCCTGACTCATCTCTCAGTTGGATTAATGCAATGAGGCCTACATATTTATTTATTTATTTTATTTTATTTATTTGTCAAGCAAGTATTAGATAACAAGTATAAGTATAAGCATGGTTATGAATACATGAAATGGATACGAATAAAAAAGAAACAATAGGACAGGGATGGTAGACACATTGGTGCACTTATGCATGCCCCCTACAGACCTCTTAGGAAAGGGGTGAGGTCAATAGTAGACACATATAACACTCCTACTGCATGAGCTGCATTTGTAACAGTTTGCTTCTGGACCCAATCCAAGGTTGTTACTTTTAAATCCCTATATGACTTGGTTCTAGGTACCTGAGGAGGTATCTCTCCCCAATGGGATGAGTTCACCCCACTAAAGCTAGCAGAAAATCCTGCTACACATCCCATTTGCTAAGGAATTCCAGCAAGTCAAGGAAATAGTGTTTTTTGCTGTAGCCTCAATCTTGTGGACTGTTCTACCACTGGAGGCGAGAACTGTTCCAGCCATTTTGCCTTCTAAAAGGGTATTAATACTTGGCTTGAAACCTAAAGGGAGTACTCATTTCAGGAGGTGGTTAATGGGGTAAGAACATCTCATCCCCTGCTGCCCATCTCTTAGTTTTGGTTTTTGTATAGTTTTTTAAAAATAATCTGCATATTTTTAATATTTAAATTATTATTTTTTTGTTTTATAACCCCAAAGCCACCCAGTCATGTTATGAGGGAGATGGACATCATAAAAATCAAACAAACAAACAAACAAATAAAACTGATAACCATATAGTCCTCAATTATTAAAAATATTTGTAGTTTTTAAAACAATATATCGCTTACTTAAAATTAAGAAATGAAATGATAACAATTTAAACCTAATTCTATTATGACTATAAACTCTCCACTTTATTTTGATTGTGTGGGTTTTTTTCTTTCCATTTTCTTAAAAATGGTTAATAAAAATATAACTATAAAAAGCTTTACATTAAATATGTAGACATACAAAGAAAGGAAGATGCATTTTGACTCAAAACAGACATAGCCAGGTACACCACAAGATGTCATTGGTTTGCTACAACAGCTCATTCTTTGCCACATTTCATAAAAAGAAGTTTCAAATAATATTACAAATGATAAGAAACTCTAATTTTATATTCACATGCAGCCTGATGGATAAAAGTATGCTGAAGTTTAAATATTCAGTTGTGTACCTCAGTCAGAAGAAAAGAAAATAATATACATAACACGGGGAAAAACACCAAGGATCTAGCACAAATTCCTGGCTAGACTTCTACTTGTTGCTACCTAATTAGTAATCTTTATTTATTCAATTTAACCCAACATACTCAGTGAACTTTTGATGTATTGCAATTTGTAATTTGAAATCAAACAATCAAATAGTCAAAAATGACATTCAGAGATAGCCTAAAAACACATTTTAAGCAATCAGAGAAGAAATAATGAGATAGATGCATTCAAAATTAAAAAGGATTCTTAAATAGCTATGTTTAATCAGTTCTCAAAATCTAATAAAGAGAAAGCTATTTGAATTTCACAACTACAAGGTATTCCAAAGCACAGCATCATCACAGAGAAACAGTGTCTGTAGACTAATTCCCTGTTTCTCTTGAACTAACACATTCTCCTGGGAATTTACCATGGACAAGTCAAACTAAGGTGGAAGAGTTACTTCTGGAGGCCTTTCCTTGCCAATCTACTAGATTATCCACTTCTTGGACATTCTAGTCTTTAAACAAAGGTTGTGATACTTTCCAGGTCCACAACTTCTTTCAGAGTTCTGCCTCAGAAGAGAAGAAGATGAGACGGACTCTTCAGCCTGATTTTGCATGTGGCCAAGAGCCAATTTGTTTATCTCTATGACAAGGGCAAACAAAAAAAAAAACATTTAAATAAATAATTTTTCCTTATTTTTCAGCAAACCTGTTTTCCTTTCAAAATGATATACACTCAAATTGCACAGTTCACTGTTACTATGACTGACATTAAGCCTTTGAAAAACATGATTCTCTTAGCTGAAGCAAAGAGGTAATGTGATTTTCTTTGACAATAATGTGCATCAGTGCTACAAATAATTTTGGTTCAGAATTATGAGAAAAGGCTTTTTCAGCCAATTTGCTCAGTGCTGATCAAAGTGTTTCCAATCAAGCCAATATTGAACAATATGGCTCTCCTTGCATTGATTGCTCTTTGGAATGAAGGGAACATCATGGTTTGTACAATAGCTTTGAGGAAATGTTTTATTTAAGCTTCCATCAACAAAAGCATCTTTTCAAAGATTTCCAACCCCCAAGCAACATTTCTAATATGTAATTTAATTATCAGATAAATTGATTTACTTCAGGAGTATCTACTGCCTGATAAAACCACTATTATATGACTGGCATTGTCTTAAAGAAACAAACAATTATTCTGTGAGCTTGGAAATTAATGGTTTCTGTTTCATCCTAGCCATGAAATCACTGGAGGGCATTAAATACAATAATCCACAAAGCAGCCATTTCTCTTTAGCACTGAAAAAATGGTGTATGCCTGCTTTATGTTATATTATAAAGCCTGGACAGATAATACTCCTAAATGACTTGTTTGGTTGGATGGCAACCAAATATGATCAAGGCAATATATGAACACTTCCCAACTCATCCTTTATAAAGCTTTTTCAGCTGAAGCAGATGAGATTCCTGGGAAGCAGAGATAGATCTCTGAAGAACAGATGCAGATGATAAATAAATAAACAAACAAGTAAGTAAATAAATATTATGCTCCAAACGCTTTAGAAAAAGCTTACCATATAATGATTCATTACAGAGAATTGTGAGTGAAATATTTAAAACTAATCTATCATCCATTCATAGCATAATTAATGGTAAGATTTATTGCAGAGTGCTTTGTTTCCTGTTTTTCTAATAAAGAAAAGAACTATACAACCACACAGTCAGCATCAACTTGAGCTCAGCCCATTAGATATGGAAACCTAACGCTTAATTGCTTGATTTAAATTTGGTTAGTAAAAATGCATACTGTAGCATTGCTCACTTAATTATGTTAATTTATATCTGAAAGGCTAAATTTACAAAGGCAATACCATTAATTATTTATTTTGCCATTAAAGCTGAATATGTTTCTCAGCTAATTAGCTTCTTTAAGTCTCCCCCCATCTAAAGAACTTCCAACTTTATAAATTGATCTATATATTAAAAAAAACCTACACTGCCTGTCTATATAGCTTTTTCCCCCCAGCTGCTTTTTTCTGTTTACAACAGGAACAAGGTTATAATCATTTCATTGATAAGAATAAGGGCATAAATTCTTAAGCATCATAAGATTAGTTTCTGGATCTCCCTTCCAATGGAAAGGTAAGTCTGACTCTCTAAAGCTTCTCCATGATGGTCATAAGTTCTACAACTTGTACCCCTTCCAGTGAGGGGCAAATAGGACATTCTACATGGGGTATTGCAGCCAGAGGATTTAAAGCTTCTTCTTCTTCCCTCCACACATGCTTCTAGAAAGGAATGAAAATTGCCCCTGATGAATAGCTGGCTTATTTATTTGCCCTCTCTGAAAATAATGTTGTCAGCTTGGAAACCATTTTTCTCTGAGGCTTCTGGGCTGCCACATTTAGTGCCTGGGAATATGGGAAGGGGACTTCAAGGAACGTTGGAAGATTAGACACAACAACATTCCTTTCTCATAAAGTCATGGGCGTGTTACTCTGCACTTGAGGGGAATGACTGGGGATAGTCTCCAGTTGGAGTGAAGTAATGATTGGACCATGTGATGGACTATTGGGTACCAGGGTTGGATTTTGGGTTTTCTTTGAGCTAGGGAAAACCTGGAACTCTCAGATTCGGATTTCCCCAAATGTGCCAATATGACATCTCTAATAAAATTGATTTTTGGGAAGATTATATTTTAGAAGTATTTTCCTTTGGAGGTTGTTACTTGGAATGCTGACTTATGGTTATATATATATATTTCTTTTATTGGGGAAAAAAAAGCTTCACAACTTTTATTGCAGCAAGTCACAGGAAAAGACAATTTCACTAGCTGTATTTTTCCCCTAATTTTTCAAAACCAGAATGGTCTACTGCTTCCAGTGAACTTAAATGGGACAATTCTGCAAATAGGTATAATACACGTACATCCAAAAATATTTCTAAACTCTTCATCAGCTGTCCAAAATTTATTTTTCTACAGAGGCATTTTTTTCTACTTTCAATCTTTAGGTGCAGTGTTTGACTAATTAAATGCTGATTAAGCTTTCCATGATAAAGCTCAAAACCCTTTTGACATGGGGTTGGTGGGGGAGAACATATGTGAGATGGTCATCTATATAAAGTATGTGTTCAAAAATTAGTGAACAATGGTTTGGTGTTAAGAACATTCTCTGAAAAGAAAAGAAAAAGAAATGTTGGGAAAGTGAAGTAGCAGGACACGAAGCAAGATAGTCATTGGTTCAGGGTCAATGAGGGTTAGTAGTAATAAACAGTATCCTAGAGTAATTCCAATTAAAGCCCAAAGAAATGTTTATTCTGCATAAATAAAATGAATTCATATCCAGTGATATTCTTGTACTTTCATGTTAAAAGATCTACAGTGTGGGCAAATGCTAATTTTGGAATTCGGGAATAACACAACAAATCTAAAGAAGATAAAACACACTGAAATGAAATAATTCTTATAAAAAATAGCATCTCTGTCTCACTATAGCAACAATCTATCAGTCAGCCTTCTAACTAACACTCAAATATATTTTTAGAAATTAATGGGGTACTGTTACTGAGAGCACTGGTTTCATTAATATTTTATCTTTTATTCTTCATGAGTTGGGTAGCTAGAATGTTCAATGAACATTTATGCAGGCATGTTGATAACAATAAAATCAGAGTACTAATGGCTGCAACGATTAACATTGCATTAATATATGAGAAAAAGCCAATTTGCACACTGTCAAAAAGGATACTTTAATCCCATTTGATTATGTCTTTAAATTCAGGAAGCAGTAAAGATATTTTCTCCTCTATACCTCACTATTGCAAACTTGATCCTTGAATGTGAATGGAACAATTGCTAAATTAAACTTCCATTTTGTATCAAAATGGCATTTATTTCAAAAAAGAAAAAGAAAAAAAACAGCAAGGTGGCTAGACTCAGGTACAGTGGTGATGAAAGTACCTTTAGAAGACTTGTAAGAGCAGATTAGGGATAGATGATCATGGAGAAATCTATCTGTACAGTCACTAAGACAATAAAAAATGACTCAATGGCATAAAGATAATAAATCACTCTCCATGATTAACTAAGCGAAAAGGCATCACTGTGTATTTGCCATTCTTTGTATCAAGTGTGATCAAGTCTGCCTGAGAAGGGCGTACAAGCAGGCAGACAATGTAGATGGTTGACTTAAATAAGGAAAAGGTAGTTACCATATTTTTTGCATTATAAGACACAAAAAAAAGTGGGTGGAAATTAGTGTACGTCTTATAGAGTGAATGTTGCCAAAGCCCCACCCACCCACCGCCTTCCACCCTTCAGCCTCTGCCTCCCAGCAATTTGCCTCCTTGCAGCAAACAGCAAACAGCCAGTTTCCATGCTCCCCATTTTCAGCCTCCGTGCGCCCCATTTTTGGCCTCTGCACACCCCATTTTTCACCTCCACTCATCCCATTTTCAGCCCATTCAAGGTGGTGGGGATAGGAACGGACCAAAAACAGGACACGTGGAGGCCAAAAATGGGGCACATGGAGGTCGAAAATGGGGTGCACAGAAGAAGCGATAGGTGGTGGCAGCAATGGGTGGCGGCAATCCCCACAGTCTGGAACTGATAAGCGGTATTCTGGGAGGCCGATCCAACCGCCAATCAGCTGCTCATGCTAAATCAGGCTGTGCTGAAGCTGACCAGGTTGTTTGCTGCAAGTTGGCAAATTGCTGGGAGACAGAGGCAGATTTTTCTTGTTTTCCTCCCCAAAAGCTAGGTGCGTCTTATGGTCTGCACTCTGGAGCATCTTATAGTACCAAAAATATGGTATGTCCCAAATGAGTGTACACACGAAAAATATAGTATGTCCCAAATGATGTCACACATGAAAATGATTGGGATTCATTTTCAAGAATCCAGTTGCCTCTTGAAAATGCATCTTTGGGGTCTCCACCATAATTCTCCACTATTCAATCAGAACTGGAGAAGCTTCTTGGATGAGAAGCGAAAGGTCTTCAAGGAAAAACAAAGAAAATCCAGTTGCTTTTGGGGAAAACACATATTTGGGTGTATGCACAGGATTTCACTGCTTCTAAGAAAACAGGTTTTATATGGCTGAATTTCCTACAGATTTATTGGGGAGTACACCACTATTTGGACTACTCTAACACCATTTTACATACTTCATGGACTACTTCCAGGCACAGCTACTCACTGCTAGGATGGCCATTCCCCTGGTTAGGACACAAAGATAGATAAATCAATCAATAAACAAGCAAGCTGGCAGATCTATACAGTGTTAAAATGTGAGGGGTACAGCAAAAGACTACTCACAGGCACATCAATAATGCCCCCTTGACCCATCAGTAATGCCCCTTTGATAATTACCTGCAATTTGGCATGGGGACTTCTATCTTGTTGATGACTGGCATTTCTATATCTACAGTAGTCTCCATTCTTGGTTGTGTCTGGTTGTTTATGTTCCTTGTAACTGGTTTACTATGGCTAGTTGTCTCTTTTGGTATTGTTTGGTTATATTAATCTTTCTGGAGGAAGGGAAAGTCTGTTTGGGGTATTATATAATAAATTATCAAAATTGCAGATGACACAAAACTAAGAAAAATAACTAGGTTTCTGAAATGAAAGTGCATGTGAGGAGAAAGATGGGGTGATCTGCTTGCCAGTAGTTTAAGTAAAAATAATCTGAGCTTCCTAGTAGATCAGAAGTTGAGACTGAGCCTGCTCTGTGAAGCAGTCGTTAAAAGGATAATTGTCATTTGGCTATGTATTAACAGGAGCAAGGAACTTATATAACGGGAAATAATTATTCCATTCTACTCTGCCTGAGTAGACTCGTTCACTCTTGATACGTAGGGAAGATCAGAATCAATGGGCTGAAATTATGGAAAGTAGATTCAATTTACCTACTAGAAGGAATTTCCTGAAAAGAAAAACCATCAACAAGTGGAACACCCAACATTGCATGTCCCCAAACAAAAGCCCATGTATAATACCTTGGCAGTTCCTGCTCTGAGTCAGAGGTTGGAATACAAGACACCTGAGATCCCTTTCGACTCTGATTTTATGATTCTATGACCGCATGTGGTCAATATTTTTAAACATAAACAGTATGCTTAAAAAAAACCTTAGGAATAAAAATATTTTTATTACTCAAAGAGTAATAAAAATGATTAAGGGTGTTTAATTTCTGCCCTATTTTCTTAAACAGAACATCTTTTAGAAAAAAAACTCAGCGGATTTTTTCCTTGAATCTGAAAGAACACCTATACAAATGAATATGCATTCTTGTGAAGCACTGGTAGAATAGAAATGCAGAGGCTGTGCAATACACTGCAAGCAGATGTGAAATATAATTGGTTGTTCATAGATGATTTATGCCTTTAGAATTAGCAGCTCATTATTTATTGAATATTCATACATTTCCAAAAGGTTCCTCAAAATCCTTCATGTTTTTTTTAAAAAAGTTGAATTGAAAACACAGTAAAATTTCCAGATGGTGGGATAAAACTTTAAAGACCACAAAAACACAAGTCATATAATAAAGTTACTGAAGATCAAAGGCCTGTGCATTTGGGAAGAAACTATCATTTATGTACCTTGCCTTCAAAATCTTTTTGTTCACCAAACAATTTGAAATTAGGTAGCTGGTATGAAAAGCCCTTTAACTGGTTTGTAAGAGTTTACAGTGAGAAAGCAAGCAAAAGACCATATTTAGCTAACAGTTGTCAACACTGTTTCTATGTATCAGGGGTGTTCAGAGGGTATGTCATAAAGGTCAAAATGTTGGCTGTAATGGTGCCATCAAAGTTGTACTATCTCAGCTGGCATTTTGGCATTTTTTTTAACTACACCCTGTAGACATCCCTACCATGTAACTGCAATAATCTAAAAGGTAACCCAGAAAATAGTGCATCCAGAACTATGGGCAGATCTGATTAACAGAGAATCAAAGCAAGGCAAACTTATGTGAAGCTGAAGGCACAAACTTTCAGGCTTAGTGTTGGGGACATGAGGGAGATCTAGTCCTGGGCTCCTCATATGTGGGGTGCCTCATGGTTCAGGTGCAATTCTGTCACCCTTTCTATTTAATATATGCATGATGTCTCTTGATGAGATCGCCTTGCAGCATGATTATCCATTATGTTGATCGTACAGGCTGGATAAGTGATGCTGTTAAGGTGCTAATCCAATGTCCGGGGAGTGGGGAATATGCTGTGATTCAACCCCAGCCAGACAGAATGATTCAAGATTTCAGGTGTCCTGGATCTAGAGAGTTATCACTTTAACTATCCTTTAACTCTTGACAGTTAGGGGTTTCTGCTCAGCTTTTCATAGATTCATCTTGTGTGTCAGTTGTATCCGTTCCTGGACCAGCTGCGCTTATGATCACGTATGCTGTAGTCACTTCCCTTTTGGACTACTGCAACATGTTCTATATGGCTCTGTCCTTCAGGAAAACATCAACTGATCCAGAATGCAGTAGTATGTAGAGTTTGGGGCAACCCATGGTCTGCCCATGTTACACTGGTGTCCAGCTTTGTTCTCACTGCAATTTAAAGTGCTAATTTTTTTTAAAAAAAAACAAGTTTTATTTTCAAGACAAACAATACATAGATACACATAAAACAAAACATAAAAGCATAAAAAATCTCTTATCTGAAAGTTGATTAGTCCTGGGTTAAAACTCTTGGTACAGACACAAATTCAAATTCATATTCATTTTACATACCATTTCATATCTTATTAACATTTTCAGTTTTCTATATGTCTTCTCCTCTCCTTTAAATTTTCTCAATTTTATTTTATTTATCTCCTCTCAATTCATATCATAATATTTATTAATCTTTGTCTGTTCTATTCCAGCCAGCCCTTTATTTTCCTTCTTTAAAAAAAAAGAAAAAACTTCTCCTGTACACTATATGGAGTATGATGCCTTTATCTCTTTCCCCTACATTTATAATACTTAATATGAAACACATGACATATATTGGGATTCTGTCTGGTACATTCTAAAATTATACTATATTATCAAAAATAATACAAATCTATTCATTAGTATTAATATTCATTCATATCTTAAACATTTAAATCATTACTTTTCAATTAAATCACATACTTTTATGGGAGCCCTATTTTCCATAGTTATATATTATATCCCTCATCATATATTATAGCTCATTATTTCATTAAAAAGTACCTCCTTCTTCTACTTCAATTCTCATTTCACAAGAAATTTCACTAGTATACCATATTCTAATCATTAATATTAACAATCATTTATATCTTAAACATTTTATCCATTTCAATTAAATATCATGCCTTTGTGGGAACACTTATGCTTTTCAAAGATTATTACCCCCCCACATCACAATCTTAAATCATGTTTCGTTACAGTACTCCCTTTTCTTAACCAAAAATTTCACTAATTTATGTTAAATATTTTATCACATTTTAGGTTACATATTGTTTCTAATTTTCTATGTTTACTTCTAAATACAAGTATAAAAATGCAGTCTTATGTACCTTTCTAGAATCCCTTTAACCATAAAGCTTATCCATTATCTCTAAAAAAAATTGCTTCTTAACATCTTGCTCCCCACCATTAGGACTTCTCATCCCTTCCTTTCTTTCTTGTTTCTTCTTCTCCTTATCCTCTTTAACCCCTTGTCTCTCCACCTCCCTTTTATTCTGCTTTCCCCCTTTCTGTTGTTTCTTAACATAATGTCCCCTTTTCACCTTATTCTTCTCTTTTTGGGCTATTTTTCCAGATCTTAAAGACCCTTTTCCCTTTTTCTCTTGCTTTTTCTCTTCTCCAGTCAAAGTAATTTGTTCATCAAAGATGGCTTCTCCTTCTTCTTTATCCCCATCATCCTCATTCTGCTTCACATAAATATAAACCACCATTTCCAAATATTGAAAAATAGTGTCAAGACCATCTTCCCCTCCTTGTTTTTCTCTTTCAAATTTTTGATATATAAGTTCCAATTCATCCATAGATGATGCCATTGTGTAGAGAAAAAGTTTTTCCAAACAACCACCCAGATGATTTAATCAGAAGTAATTTCCAAAGGTTCCAAAGTCACCAAACAATCCAAACAGACTATTTCTTTTAGATATCTTCTTCTTCTTCACTTTCTCTTTCTGGGGTTAAAGTAATCACAAATCCTTTTCAAATATATTTTTTGGAAGTTTTTAAACTCTTTGTAATTCTAGGCAATCTTCTCCTTATTTTCAAATTTTGCTCTAATTCTTTTTTTTTCACTCTCCCTTCCCACTCACAGCCAAAAAGGTTTTTTTTTTTTTCCACTGTCACTTTAGGAAGGAGAGTAGAACAAAGAAAAAACTTTCCCTTTTAGAATATTCGCAGCTTAAAAACTCTCACAGGGAACAATATATACTTAGCAGCCTTCAAGATTCCAGGTCATTTTCTCCCGTCTTGTCCCGGTTAGAATCAACTTTCACTTTTCTTTCAGCTTCCTCCCTCCTGCACCTGCTTGTCCAGCTGCAACTTTCTTCGTGGTGGCCATTGCTGACCGCCGTTCCTCCGCCTCGGGAAAAGGGGGTTTGCGACACCCCCAAACCCCTTGCCGGATCCCCCCTGTCTTCAGCTGCCTCTATGGGGCAGCTATAACCCCCAGATCCAAATGGATCGGGGGAACCTTGACGGTGAACGCAGCAGGGATCGCGCGGTCGCGAATCCCTGCCGCCGCCGAAAGGTTGCAAACCGGAAGTCCCTAAAGTGCTAATTATCATCTTTAATGTCATGTATTGCATGGGGCCAGGTTATTTGAAGGACTACTTCTCCCTCAGGACATCAAGCCAACAAACTAGATTGGATGGGTAGGCTTGTCCAGGTTCTCCTCAGTAAAAAGTTCTCATCTGGTGGAAATGAATCTTTTGCATAACTGTACCTATCCTTTGGAACAGCCTAATATCAGAAATACAAAAGACCCCCAATTACCTTGCTTTCTGGGAATCACTTAAAACCTGGCTGTTTCCTCACGTATTTAGTTAGGATAGCCAGTGAGCCAAGCATTTGTGTATTTTAGAGAATAATGTTATGGCATTTGATGATGTGTAAATTCTTTTTATACCAAGTACATTTTATTATTGGTATATCTACCTGTTAGCTGCAGCAAACATGTTCCGTTCCATTAAAAGCAAGCTGTTTCACTTCTAATCATGCTTAGTACTTATCCAGCCCATTATTTTATCCAAATTCACCTTCACCACTTACTTGGCATCAAATTATAAAAGATACACAGAGATGGGTATTAAAGAGAAAATACAAATAATTTTCAGATCACACAGTATCTTTCCTTGAACATTATTATTTGTATCATTATCATCATGCACTTTTATTTACATGCATACACATATGAACAACACTTTGAAAATGCACTTGAGTCTCCAGAGTTCCTTTAATCAAGGGAGCATTCCAAACTTTTGGTGGTGTCATTATCCTCATCCACCAATTTGTTTCTTCATGATGCAGAACAGAAGACGGATCATCTGATATTCTATTTTCCATCTCTTTTCTCCTAATGTTATATACACTAAAGGCTGCTGCAATAGTCCACGCTATTTGCCCACAGCATAGCTTCAAGTGGCTCTGGACAGTTCTGTGCCTTTTGACTTATGTGGATTTATAGATATTATAAACTGTTCCTATTGTTTATATGTTGCTCTCCTGCTTTTGTCTGCCCTTGGTACTATTTTTGGCAGCTGTCTAATGATTTGCATGTTTGTTCTGACCTGGATATAGAGAATGTCTGGGAGCTTTCCAAGTGCAAACTAAAATGTCAATTACCCACTGTAATTTTCCCAAAACTTGGTCTCATCCAATGTGTTGGATCATAACTTTCATTATCCCTGTCACCTTAGTTTGGGAGTTACACTCAGGGGCTTTTTAAGACTGAGCAGGTTTGAGGACAGAACATTCAACATTAAACCATTAAATTATTTCCCCTCAACACACACACTCACACCCCTTCCTGCAGAATCCTATGCTGATGCAATTTTTTTCTCTGTTGGTGTCAATTGAAGTTAATGGCCCATTAAATGGAAAAGTAAATCCTAGCTAATTAGTTTTACTGCTATAAATGGGAAGTGTCAATTATTTGATCATTTCAAATACTGAACTGAACATAGGCTAGGGTCCTATGTGGAAGGTCCATGGCAATTGCTTCCCTTATGCATGTTTCCTCCTCCCCAAAAATGTTTTGTCTAAAGGGCACTAAGTTTTTTTAAATAGTATCAGAAAAAGAAAAAGAGAAAGAAAAGGGACAAAATACCAAAATACTTACATTGTCAAAAAAGGAACCTCAAAAATAACAAATGCTTTTAAAAAAGTGAAAATACTACAGAAATAACAAAAGGTAAAGTATGTATCATTACAACAGCAAGCAGTTACAGTTTTAATGCAAATTAACTAATACAAACTTTATACAAGGGTCTATCTCTATGTGTATATTTTTAACACACTTACATAACTACCATACTTTCTTTTCAAACTTTTGTATTTTGCATGATTGATTCCCATATTTCATTACATTATCCATACAAAATCTATGTTTATAGCCAATACATTCATAAGAAGCAAGTGTACGCAGGTCTTCAATTCATTGAATAAATGGGGCCATACATTTCCTCAGTGCTGCAATATCAGTCTTTTAGCATGGTTGGAGTTGGGCTACATCAACTGCTAATGTAACAATATCAAATGGAACACAGTAAGTTAGTAAAAAGGCAAACATCTATTTAGAACTGTAAAACAGCAAAATAAATAAAAGGAATCACAGCATGCTCAGGAGGGCCACTATAGTCTGTCTTAATAAAAACCTTTAAATCACTAAAAATAGGATTATTTATGTTCGATGGAAAATTGTCTGATTTGCTGAAAGGCAAACTCTGTATTCTTAAAACACTTTGATAGAACAGACAAGAGAAACAAGTTTCCAAATTATTCAGTAACAATCTGAGAAATCCTGTATTATAGTAAGGAGTCAGGATGACTAGATGTTGAGAAAGTATCTGTTGAGGAAAGATAATATACCCCTTTGAACTAAAAAGTACTGATTCAGTTAATGTGTGTGTCAACCCTTGGTGATCACATAGACAGATTTTCTTTTTATTGATGTGGCTTTTTTGGTAAAAATCAGGAGTAGTTTACCATTGTTTTCTGCCATGCAGAAACGCTACCTTGTCACTAAAGCGATTATCTGCTTTCAGCATCTTCCTGTATTGCTGCTTACCCAATTTACTGTAGGTACCTGTTTGTTTTAGTGGGCAGCTGAGATCTTCATGCCTTGGATGATACTGCTGAGAATATATATTCTTGGCATCCATTCCCTACCTCCATTCCTCACCCCGCCCCCCCAGAAACACCTCCCCCACAAAGAGACAGCACAGCAGACTTTGGAGGAATAACTTTACTACAAGTTTAGTATAACAAGAAAATCTTGAAAGACCTATCAAAGGACATTTCAATCAGTAAACTCAATAATGTTTTAATGAAAACTTGATTTACAAGTTTCCATCCATAGGGATTAAGATGAACAATAAATATTATGCAAGAGAACACACAAAAGATAAGACATAATCATGCAGCATACGTTATTGATCTACAGGAAGATTTATAATAGAACTATAATTGTATTACTTTTGCATTGACTATCTGGGACAAAAATTGTCATTTTTTAAATATGTACTTTGCTGAATAGAATTCAAATTCATTTGTTTTCAGAAAATGCTTCAATACCAATACTAAAGAAATTATTGTTATAACAACTGTTGTCTAATGGGTTTAAACACTAAGCACTGAAGTAATGTTCAGGATTTTGCCAACTTTTACTGGCTGAGCATGAATGAAATTATCTTTTTAAAGTTTTAGACATTAGATGTTATACAGGAATGATCTTAGAGAAGGGAAAAGAGATCTAAGTAGAAAATGCAAGTTTAATGTCAGCTTTGGAAGCCATATTGAGATTCGATGCTCCCATGCTGCCACAATTGAGCCTGGGAAAGTGGGATGGGGGAATTGCATTCCAGCAAACCTCCATTCCAACCAATAACTCTGAGACAGATATCTCTGAAATGTTCCTTTTATTTGGATAGTAACTGGTACATCTGTGGAATCTCGAATCTGAAAGTTTCGGGCTTCCTTGCAAAAGTAAAAACTACAAATCCATCCCCCATACCCATTACCACCTCACATGGCCTAATCACCATCTGTCCCAAAGAAAGTTTTCCTTTTCACTATGTGCAACACTATGTGACCTTGAAACAGCCGAAGAAATTTATTTTGTCTAACTAGATATACTCAGATGAATTCCTCCCTCCCACCTTCCCAGGCTCAATTGTAGCACGTGGGAGCATCAAATCTCAATATGGCCTAATCTATAATTTCATTATTTATTCAGCTCACATTTGAGAACTTCCACTGGTCTAGACTGCTGCATAATTAATGTATCATGACTCCTGACTGAACCCAGCACCTTGTGCTACTCTGAAGACGAAAATAATTAGATTCTGCTTGATGTATAGCAGAATCATGACTGCTTTTTCCCTAACAAACTGATAATTTGTTCTCCACTAATACATCTATTCTCCTTGAATCAGGCCAATCAAGACCAAGCCCCTACTCTTACAAGGAGATGATATAGCTATAGCTTGAACCATGGTGGTGAGTGGTTAAAAGGCAGTATTGCAGGCTAATTCTGCCAACTGCCAGAAGTTCGATTCTGACAGGCTCAAGATTGAGTCAACCCTCCATCCTTCTGAGGTTGATAAAATAAGGACCCAGATTGTTGGGAGCAATATGTTGACTCTTTAAACTGCTTAGATAATGTTGAAAAGCACTATGAGACAGTATGTTAGTCTAAATGTATTGCTATTTCTATAGTAAAGAACTGCCAGCCTACAAAAAGCTCTTAGAGACTCCTCCACTGAGAGCAATCTTTTCTAGAGGTTAGCCAACAAAGCACACTGCAGCTAAACAAGTTTCTTTCTTTCTTTCTTTCTTTCTTTGTTCCAGGCTGAGGGTTTTTTTTTTTTTTGCCCCTACAGCAGTAGTCAGTTGGAGATATTTCTGCTTGAATTTGTATTTAATTGTTCTATAGAAGGAGAGTATTTTTGTTTTGTTGGCAAACATCTTGCCAAGTGATTCCGTGTATTCCTTACTGTACACCTACCAAAATCATTTGCTTATGAGATGGGTGGCTGTATAAATTAGATAGATGATGATGAAGATAGATAGATAGATAGATAGATAGATAGATAGATAGATAGATAGATAGATAGATAGATAGATAGATAGATAGATAGATCATAGATTATGATGATGATTATGATGATAGATGATTGATGATCAATAGATAGATGACAGATGAGGGTAGATGATAGATAGATAGATAGATAGATAGATAGATAGATAGATAGATAGATAGATAGATAGATAGATAGATAGATAGATAGATAAATAGATAGATAGATAGATAGATAGATAGACAGACAGACAGACAGACAGACAGACAGACAGACAGACAGATGATAGATAATTTGGAAGAGCTGGGCAGGAAATCAAGCTGAGTATTGAGCATTTTAGGAATAGAATAAGTAGACAAGTTATGTAAAAAACTGAATTACTTAAGAGATTTTATGGATGTTATCATTCAAAAGGCCAACAGTTTACAGACTACTTTGTTCATGATAATTAACAATTCTGTATTCAATGAATTGAACTCTCAATTGAATGAATTCTCTATTCACTGAAAAGTTTATAAGAAGTATTTGATTCAACATTAAGGTAGTTCCTGTTCAAGTAAGTCTGTAACTAAGGGTAACTATGAGTGAGAATTTTGCTAATTGGGCTAAACAAATGAGTTTCCTAGCCCTAGATTATCATCCATCTCCTCTTCAGGGCTCTTCACCCATCCTTTATCTTTCACAAGTCAAAAGGACTTACGGAGGGAAAAATTTACCAGGGAAATATTCTTCCAAAAGCAAACAAATAATGACTTCCTTTTAATCATACATCTGTCAATTTATAACAGATAATCAGAGTTGGAAGGGACTTTGTAGGTCATCTAGTCCAACCCCCGCCCAAGCGGGAGACCCTACACCATTTCTGACAAATGGCAGTCCAATCTCTTCTTGAAAGTCTCCAGTGATGAAGCTCCCACAACTTCCGAGGGCAAGCTGTTCCATTGGTTGATTGTTCTCACTGTCAGAAAGTTTGTCCTTATTTCCAGGTTAAATCTCTCCTTGTTCAGTTTCCATCCATTATTCCTTGTCTGGCCTATAGGCGCTTTAGAAAATAGCTTGAAAATAGCTCCTCAGTGTTATGTTCAGCTGAGCTGAGCAGGAACTGAAGTCCATTCTCATTGGCTGAGCAGTCTGACAGCGAGCCATATAAAAGCGAGCTGTCAGACCACATCGGTTATTGCTCATGCCTGTCAGCCGACTCGCAACAGTAACGGCTATTGCGGTTACCACGGTTACAGTTACTCTTACGGTTAAATGTTACAGTTAATAGTTAATAAAGGTTGACTTAACATAATCGTGGACATTATTTGTGCCTCACAAAAATGGGATCGATGCAGTGAAGGCACACAGAAATTTCAAGGAGTTGGAGCACGCAGTGAAGTTACCTCAGCCAGCTGATGAGATGTCCTCCACTCCGGCATTCCCATGTTTCCACCCTACAACAGACGTGGTATTCCTACATTAACCGTTTCTAGTGTTTTTTAGATGTTGTGGATTTGGTGGACATATCAAATCACAGAAAAAAAGCTTATTTCCTAAGCTTCTGTGGAGCAGCTGTCTTCAACATTGCCACCGCTTTATTGGCACCACAATCAGTTAAAGAGGTTTCCTGGGAAGCCCTCCAGGAAATCCTGGGTAACCATTATGCCCCCAAACCATCGTGAATTGCTAGGTGGCATGCTTTTCGGTGATGGGCACAAGCTGAGGGGGAGACCATCAGTATGTATATGGCTGCTCTCTGAACAGCTGCATTACAATGCGGGTTTAAAGAGCTTGATGACATGCTGCTTGATCAACTAGTATGTGGAGTGAGAGACCTCAGACTCCAAAGATGTCTGTTAGCAAAAGGTGACCTCACTTTAAAAATGGCAGTTGAAGAGGCTCAAGCCGCTGAGATGTACATTCTCTCTGCGGCTGAGATCCAAGGCACAATTAGCAATCCAGGGGCTAAACCAAATGCTACTGTTCATTTTGAAGAGTTTACCCCTGATGAATTATTAGATTATGGCGAAGACGTTAATCACCTCTCCAATAGCCAACAACTGCAGCAACAAAAAGGCTGGAACCCAGGGAGCAAACCACAACAGCTTCCTACAGCACAGGTTGTTTGTTTAAGTTGCGGGGGTAATCATTTAAGACCTGTCTGCCGGTTTAGAAATGCTATTTGTTTACATTGCCAGTGAAAGGGCCATATAGCTAGGGTCTGCAAATCTGGAAAGAGAACACCACAATCGCAGCCTCAGCCGCCAAACAGTTTCCAAAAACAAAAGGATGAATGTTTTACTGTGACTAGAGCATCTTCCACTGACTCTCTCAACAATTTTCCACAACAGCTGCACATTAATAAACTTCATGTAACCATCTCGTTAGAAGGTAAAGTCTGTCCAATGGAGATTGACACCGGTTCATCTCTATCCATACTGTCCTGGGGCACCCTAAAGAGACTGATTCCGACCATTTCAAAGAAACGGCTTCAACCTTGCAATCTGTCTCTCAAAGATTATCAGGGGTGTAACATACCAGTTATAGGAACAGGCAAGTTTGCAATTAAATTTCAGGACTTCAAGGGACAATTACCCCTTACTATTGTAGAAGGCACCTTACCTAGTTTAATGGGGTTAGACTGGTTTGACGCTTTAGGGCTAAAAGTGACAGGTATACATTGCACTCAAAACCAAGATATTGAGGCACTGTTAGCTGAATTTAAGGACATTTTCAACAACGAGTTAGGCCATTATGTAGGCACCCCAATTTCTTTTGCGTTAGACCCAGCAGTAACTCCTATCAGATTAAAACCCCGATGTGTCCCTTTTGCATCAAAAGTGGATGCAGAAATTGATAAGTTGATCTCCCAAGGGGTCCTGGAGCCTGTAGATTATGCATTATGGGAAACCCCTATAGTGACCCCTCTTAAACATGACAGCTCTATCAGATTATGCACAGACTATAAGAGCACATTAAATAAGGCTTTGCGCACTAATGCTTATCCTGTGCCTGTAATTCAACATCTCCTCCATTCAATGGAAAAGGGCACCATATTTGCTAAGCTTGACATGGCCCAAGTATATCAACAGCTGCCTGTCACTGAAACAACTGCTTTGGCCCAAACCATTGTAACACATAGGGGAGCGTTTAAGTGTAAATGCTTGCAGTTTGGGGTATCTGTGGCTCCTAGCGTATTCCAATGCCTTATGGAACGATTGCTGAGGGTATCTCTGGCATTATACCATACTTTGATGATGTCATCATTTCAGCACAAAACAAGCAAGACCTCCCGCAACGCCTTAGACAAGCCCTCACTTGCTTCCAGAACTCAGGACTCAAATTAAAAAGAGATAAGTGCAAATTTGGTGTTTCCCAAGTGGACTTCCTAGGATACCACATTGATGCCCAAGGGATTCACCCTACAGACTCTAAAGTTACAACTATAAAAAAAGCACCTGTTCCTACCAACAAAAAGGAGCTGCAGGCCTTTTTAGATCTCCTAAATTTCTATGCCTCATTTCTTCCGCACAAGGCTTCTATTGCAGAACCACTTCACAGATTATTAGACTCTCAAGCTAAATGATCGTGGGGCAAATCACAACAGGATTCTTTTGACGCTATCAAAGTGATGCTTTCTTCTGACAGCGTATTGATGCAATTTAATAACAAATTGCCTTTGATCCTATGTTGCGATGTATCTCCTTATGGTATAGGTTCTGTCTTATCTCACATATTGCCTAGCAGACTGGGAGCCCCTATAGCTTATTTTTCAAGGACTATGTCAGCAACAGAAAGAAATTACTTGCAAATTGATAAGGAGGCTTTGGCAGCCGTTGCCTCTGTTAAACGATTCCACGACTTCCTCTATGGCCATCACTTCCATTTAATAACGGACCACAAACCTCTCCTGGGTATCCTGGCTGGCAACCGACAAAGTCCCTCTATTTTGTCCCCTAGGATGACCCGCTGGGCATTATTCTTAGCCACATACTCCTATACCTTGCAATACAGGGCCAGAAAGCACATTGGACATGCGGACGCACTGAGCCGTTGCCCCTTGCCAGACAAAATTATACACCTTGTCCCTTCCTCATCTATACTACTAATTGACGATCATCAATTACCTAATACGGCCGCAAATGTCACGAAAGCCTCCTCTAATGATGTTATTCTCTTACAGGTATTAGACTGAGTGATAAGGGGGTGGCCAGAGAGGGCTGTAGATGCCCCATTTATGCCATTCAGAGCAAAGCAGCATGAATTATCTACCCAACAGGGCTGCCTACTGTGGGGAGGTAGAGTAGTAGTTCCCAATATCCTCAGACCTAAGATTTTAAACAGCTTGCATGAGGGCCATCCAGGTATAACCCGTATGAAGGCTTTAGCTCCGAGCTATGTTTGGTGGCCTGGCATAGACTCTGATATTACCACAAGAGTTAGGGCAAGTTATACATGCCAAATGTCAAGAGCGGCACCTCCAGCCGCTACTTCTGGGGAATGGGAGTCTGCTAAGTCACCATGGGTCAGGGTCCATATTGACCTGGCTGGGCCATTTCAGGGTCGCACCTTCCTTATCATTGTGGACTCATATTCAAAGTGGGTAGAGTTGGTCCTCATGAAGTCTACAACATCAGAGATGATCATCAAGGCGTTAGATCACCTTTTTGCAACCCATGGATTTCCCGACATCCTAGTGTCGGATAACAGTCCACAGTTTACCACAGTGAACTTTGAGTTATTCTTGGCACGCTGGAGCATAAGGCACGTCCTTGTCACTCCTTACCACCCGACATCTAATGGTCAAGCAGAGAGGGCTGTGAGGGCCGCCAAGGAAGTTCTGGGGTGATTAGAGGGTGAGGACTGGCACTCTAAGTTGGCAAAGTACCTGCTAATGCAACACGTTACCCCCAGCACAGTGACTAATCATTCCCCAGTGGAGTTATTAATGGGTTGAAAGTTAAGGAACCATATGGACAGACTCCACCCCAGTTATGCCCCAAATGTTCCCTTAAATTCTTTTAGTGGCATTAGAGTTTTCCAAGTTGGGGATTTGGTTTATCCATGGAATTTTGTAGGTAATCCATTTCGGCTGCCAGGGAAAATAGAGGCAGTTACTGGCCCAAAATCTTATAAAATAACTCTGTCGGATGGCCGAGTTTGGCGCCGACATGTAGACCATGTAAGGGGGTGTTGGGCTGAGTTCTCAGAGGACCTGTCTGATAGCGAGCCGGCCAACACACAGCAATGTGAACTCGGAGTGGCCGACACCCCAAGGAGAGAAGACTTACCTTTAGAAGTTCCTCCATCTGAGTCCGAGTCAGCCGAGGAGAGGGGTCCAGCAATGTCTCCATCATCGTCTGTTGACCCTGCAGGCGATCATTCTCCAATGACCAGGCAAGCCGAGTTGCATAGGTCCAGCCAGAATAGACAACGCCCCGCCTATCTGAATGATTATGAATGTGCTTGACTGGTGGGAAGGGGTGTTACATTTGGCTGAGCTGAGCAGGAACTGAAGTCCATTCTCATTGGCTGAGCAGTCTGACAGTGAGCCATATAAAAGCAAGCTGTCAGACCGCGTCGGTTATTGCTCATGCCTGTCAGCCAACTCGCAACAGTAACGGCTATTGCGGTTACCGCGGTTACAGTTATTCCTACGGTTAAATGCTACAGTTAATAGTTACTAGTTAATAAAGGTTGACTTAGCATAATCGTGGATGTTGTTTGTGCCTCACAAAACTCTCTGTGGCAGCCCCTCAAATATTGGAACACTGCTGTCATGTCTCCCCTGGTCCTTCTCTTCTCTTCACTAGACTAGCCAAGCCCAGTTCCTGTAACCGCTCATATGTTTTAGTCTCCAGTCCCTTAATCAACCTGGTTGCTCTTTCATATATGTCAATTTCAGGCTCAACAACTTCTGGACAATCTTTACATCTGAAGTAAATAGTTGTAATAATGTGTGATATTCAATATTCGTACCACCTTAGATATATCAGGATTCATTGGTTTGAAATCCAAATATATTTTTGGATAAACCTTTTAGCACTTTTTACAAATATATTCAGAATCATAGTTCTCTATGACAGAAAAAGAAAAGTCAGGAGAAGTAGGAGGGGAAGTTACAAAAAGATAGCAAGTTAATTTTCTGAGAAATATTTAAAATGGAGGAAAACAACTATGTAATTTTCACTCAGAATTATTCTCATGAAAAGACTGAGGTAATTACTTATATTTTTCTATAGAAAAATAAATACATGAATTGTACACCTTAGCTGTCTGACATCAGTATTACCATCAAACTGTTTTTCCAGTCTTTCAGAAATTTTATGGGTAGTTTACCATACACACATTGTTCTGAATCTTTTCTTTTCTGAACAGTCTTATGTCATCAACCTACCATGTCTCAATTATATTTTATATAATTTAGTCCTGACCTCTCAAATCCTCATCTTACTAATGGATTTTAACAGTTTATAACAATTTATAACTGAATAACCCTTTAACCCTTTTTTAAAAAGCTAGGCTCATAACTAAACTAATATTGTATTTTAAAAATAACAAAAAAGCATAGGTCAGAATAGATTCTAAGTATAATTTTTTCACCATACTTTCTCAGAAGGTTAATGTGTAGAATATTTACTGCAGGAGGTGCTTTAGCTGGCTTCAAGGAAAACCAAATTAATGGGGGGGAAGTTTTAAAATAGTTTAGAGATATAAATACAATAGCACTTTTAAGTACTAGCAACTGTGTTATAACATGAAAATCGTGCAGAAAAGATAGAAAAAGACAAAGATCAACAGCAAAGAAGAACTTGGAAATTCCAGATAAATCTTGGCAGTTGAAGTCTTCCTTATATTAAAAAAAAAAAAAGCAGAACATTGTATCTGAAACACTTGAAAACCAACTGAAATCTTATATAATAAGACGAAACTATGGTGAATTCATTTTGCTGATCATACAGTTGCCTGACTTCTTAAAAAGCTCACATCTGACACTGCAGTCTCAAACATCATCTTGAATGTAAGTATGATGTATTCTGTGCTTGGAAAAATCCTCAAGATGGAATTTTCTCTCTCTTTTTTTATGAATTCTTGTTCAAATTTTCTGCCACATGCACTGGAGAGGCATGATGATGTAGCAATAGCACTTAGCACTTAGACTTATATACCGCTTCACAGTGCTTTTACTGTCCTCTCTAAGTGGTTTACAGAGTCAGCATATTGCCCCCAAACAACAATCTGGGTCATCATTTTACCCACCTCAGAAGGATGGAAGGCTGAGTCAACCTTGAGCCTGGTGAGATTCGATCTGCCAAATAGCAGGCAGCCAGCAGTTAGTAGAAGTAGCCTGCAGTACTGCATTCTAACTACTGCACCACTGCGGCTCTTAAAGAGAATTCGCATGATACTGAATACATCTGCTTGGCAAAATATCCAGAGAATTTTAATTGCACTTATTACCATTACCTGTTGGGAAAGGTAAATTCAGTTTTCACACATTAAAGTTTACCTCTGGGCATTTAGCTGAACATCTATTACTGCCTTGAATAAAGAACTTAGAATTTGGCTTAGTTTGAGAGTAATTATCTCAACCCATTTAAATCTTAACAAATACTGAGATCCCTCTTTCTGTTGGACTTGGTTTCAATACATGCCCTTAATGCTGCAAGGCATGTATGGGAAAGATTTAACTTTGCCCAGTTTATCCTTGAAAAGCTTACATTATGATAATCTCAGTTTAAAAATAGTTTCAAAATTGGTTTTGTGAATAAACTGAGCCTCTCACAATGGAAAAAAAGGATAGTTCCTCTTAGAAACCTACCTGAAACACAATGCCAAACTGAAAATACCTGAGCCTGAATTCAAATATTTTCACACTAGGGTTATTTTAAGAGAGAACCTGAAGCTGTTATAAGCTATTTCTGAAGATCCAATCCTGTTTTTCCAAGCTTGCATGGAAATTACATTTTCAAAGCATAACATTTCTTCCTTTCCTTATCTAGCATTCCTGATTGCTGCTCATGACAGTGGAGAAGATCTACAAACATGCAAGCCTTATAGGGATTATTTTATGGTGTTTTTAAATAGTTCTCAAAGCATAGCTCCTCCACCCCTTGAGAAAGCTTTTTTAAAAGATGTTACTTTTACCTCTTCCAGTGTTTGAATAGTTTGTATTTTTTAAGAGTGAAAACATAACCATCCTGTCACAATGTGTTCCTCTCCATCAGTACTGTTTTAAAAAGCCAAGCACAATGCATTTTCTTGCATTTCTGTAAAATGTGTTACCATAAATACCACACACACACACACACACATCTCTTCTTGGACTCCATAAAAATATGCAAAGATGGGAGAGGGAGGGTTACATGTCTGCCAAATTTTTATGTCATGGTTAATATGTTGTGAAATAATACTTAAAAGACTGAAAAACTAATATTTGTGTAGATCAGGGGTGTCAAACTCATGTCATTATGGCAGCGTCACGTGATGTATTGGGACTTTTCCCCCTTCATTAAACTGGGCATGGGTGTGTTCTGACCCAAGCCTTGTTCAAATCAAACAAGCACAAAGTATGTATAAAAGCAAACCTTCTTAATGCAGCACTGTGAATTATGTGCATTCACAGCCAAGTGTCATATTGTCCCAGATAAGAGCAAGCCCTTTCAAGGTTGTGAAAGGCTGCCAAGAACAAAAGACTAATTGCAGATAAATATCCAAAGCCAAAAGTTTCAAAAAGCAAAGCAGAGTAAGCAGGGTTTCAATGAGGACTCTGAGTAGAAAGAACTTCTTTGTTTCCTGCAAAGAAGCCAACCCCGAAGGCTGACTTTTATCCTTTATGGGAGGGGTCATCACCTTCCAGCCTTACTCCCAAGTTGCCCGTGCTGCTTCAGCTGCTCTTTCCTTCGAGCAGCCCTACACGCCTCTTCATTATTGCTGCCAGACTCCACAACCCCCGAAGGCAGCACCCCACTCTCTGATAGTCCTGGCGCCATCCCTGCATTACATGCAGGCCCCTTGTCTGAGTCCTTGCTGTCAGAGACCTCAGACATCCGCACCTGCTGCCAGTGAACCACAACAGGGTTTGATGCATTCGGCTCGTGGGCCGGGAGTTTGACAGCCCTGGTGTAGATGTTTCAGATTATAACAACTGGATGTGCAGTAAAGTACAGCTTCTTAGGACATTTTTTTTGGCATCTGCAAGCTATTTCAAGTGTATCTGCAGGGCTCTGATAGCAGATAACTTGTCTAAACAATAGACATAAAATATTTTCTTCTTACAAGTTTTCCCTTAGGGAGAACTCAGACAAACTGTTTTTTCCGGTAGAAGCAGAATCTTCCATCTTGGATTAAATTGCTCAGGGCCGAACACAAGAAGCATTCATGGATGATGGCTCATGCAAAATGTAGTCACCAAACCAGTAGTAACGGTTGAATCCCACCCCTGCATATGATCCCACCAGTTCTTTGCTACAGTCAGATGGTAGTTGTGACACAGGTTCCAATGGACCATCTGAACGGCTGTGTTGTGACGCTGTTTGTAGTCAGTCTGAGTGATTGTCTTGCAACAGCTCAGTATGAGATCGATGGTTTCGTCCGCTTCTTTGCAGTCTGCATTTTGGTTCATCAGCAGATTTTTGTATTCTGGCTTTGATTACACTTGTTCTGATAGCTTGTTCTTGGGCTGCAAGAATCAGGCTTTCTGTCTCTTTCTTCAGTGTTCCGTTGGCCAGCCATAACCAGGTCTTTTCCTTATCTACTTTTCCTTGGACCTTTTCAAGGAACTGTCCATGCAGTGCTTTGTTACACCAGCTGTCAGCCCGAGTTTGCATTGCTGTTTTCCTCTATTGATTCTTGGTTTGCTGCACTTTGAGCAGCTTCCTATTGTTGACCTCCATCTAAGCTGGTTCAACACAATTATTATTGTTGTTGTTGTTGTTGTTGTTGTTAATCATTGGTGAGATTCACAGCCTTTGGGGCTGGTTGGTAGCTCAACAGTTTGAGTCCTATCCAAGGACCTAGGAACTGTTAAGATAGCGTTGGAGGATATAAGCTGTTTCAAGTAGGGTGGTTTTTTGTAGAATCAGGGTATTCAAGTCTGATTAATTCAGAATTTCCAAATAGCAAGGTAGCCCTTTAGGTATTGCTCCAACGGCTCCAATTTCAATTGGGATAACACACAATTTCTTTTTCCAAAGTCGCTCAACTTCAATTTGTAAGTCCCAGAACTGTGTGATTTTTCTTTGCTGCTTGTCTTCAATTCGTGCATCACCAGGTATTGCAATGTCAATGAATCAAACCTTTTTCTTTTCAACTATTGTTATGTCAGGTGTGCTGTGGGCCAAGTGCCTGTCAGTCTGAATTCTAAAGTCCCACAAGAACTTGACTTTTTCATTCTCCAGAACTTTCTCAACCCGATGTTCCCAGTAGTTGTTACTATGCTCAAATCCAAACATCGTCATCGTCATCGTCATCATTATTATTAATTCTTTTATTCATTAAACATGAAACTCAGTAAACAGAACATTGATGTTCCAAGTAGCACAGTTTTTTACAGTTCCGCTGGTGTTATTGCAGGAAGCTGCAATTTGTGGATGGGTTTTGTAAAATTCTTGGACATGGTACTTAGTGCCCCAATGACAATAGGTATCACTGTTACATGTTTCATCCATAACTGTGTAGTTTCCATGGCCAGGTTGTGATATTTCATGATTTTTTCCACTTCTTTTTCTTCGACTCTGGTGTCTCTTGGTACAGCAGTATCAATACATTGTATGTTTGGCCCTTGACAACCATAATATCTGGTGTGTTGTGTTCCAAATGGCGATCCGTCTGTATTCGAAAGTCCCACAACAGTATTCGAAAGTCACCATCTCATTTTCGACAACTTTTTCCACTTTGTGTTCCCATGATCTTTCGGATACAGGCAGGTCTTACTTTTTACATAATGACCAGTGGATTAATTTAGTAACTCGATCATATCTAACTTTGTAGTCAGTTTGCATGATTTTGCTGCACTCACATATTAAGTGTAAAACAGTTTCAACTTTGTCATTGCAAAGTTGGCAGTTTGGATTGTCAGATGATGATGATGATGTTTTGACACAAAAATGACAGTGTACACAGCAAACAAGATAACTATGCTTCCCAAGCATTTAGGACTGTGTGATGTATCAGCGGATTATGCGAGCAGATCCTAGTAAGGTGGCCCTCTGCAGCTGACCAATGGTAATTTTGTCAGCACCAATTGTTTTTAAGTGCTTTTCTAGGTCTTTAGGGACAGCACCCAGTGTGCCGAGTACCACTGGAACCACCTGCACTGGTTTATGCCAGCGTCTCTGCAGTTCAATTTTCAAGTCCTGATAGCTGGTGATTTTTTTCAAGTTGTTTCTCGTCTATTCTACTGTCACCAGGAATGGTATTGTCGATGATCCACTCTTTTTTCTTCTCCACAATCATGATATCCAGGGTATTGTGTTCCAAAACTTTGTCAGTCTTTGTCAACGTTGTTGTTGTGTTGTTGTTATTATTATTATTAAATAGCTCATAAGTGAGTACTAATAAATTAGTTCATGTACAAATAGGAACTTTGTCTTTTTTGTGTAACTGAAACAAAAAGGTACCATTAAAGACACTGCCTGATTCAGATAAATGTTGGAGATAAAATACTTTTGTTACTGCAAATTGTTTTGAAAAGGACTGATTCTAGATGCTATTTCAAATACTAATAATGTTCCTGTTTTTTATATATAAGTTGCCTTTCATTTGATTTCCACATTGTCAGGAACATTACATTCTTTCCATTTCTTCCATGTCTTTGTTCATCTTTACTACTGGATGTGGCAGAATTACGATGGAGGAAGGAGAACATCCAGCTCATTTAAGGAATCAAAGGAGTCTCAGCAAGCATTCCATATATCATTAGTGTGAGCTCCATTCAATGAGCTATTTTATTTATTTAATGCTCATTTAAGTTTCAAAATAAAACATTAACAAAATGCCATTTAAATTAAAATACCAAAACAAAAATAAACTGTTTTAATCACAGCAATTAAAATATAAATAATCAAATACAATCTCCTCATTAAAAATGCATTCTAGAATGGTTACTCTGCGTGATTAATTAAATGGTACTTTATTTTGTGAAGTTTATTTTCTGTTTATTTGAATTATAACATTTTACATGGGCCGTTGGGAGCTCGTCGCCGCCTGCCTTTCCTGTGCCTCTGCTGCAGACTGTTGTTACTATCACTTTCCCCTGACCTTCCTACCCTGATGATAAAACATCTAAGAAGACATACAAGCTCAGAACCTGCCATTATTCAACCTTGAACTACCCTTCCCGGCTTGGGCTGTTGAATCCGCTTCCAGACATTCAACATGCTTATCATATGGTCTGGCACTGAAAAATGGAGGATAGCATAGCGCCTACATAATTAATTTATGCATAATTACTTCCTTCCTGGCTTGGGATCAGGATTGAGGAGTCCCCTCCGCCTGCTTTGTCCTGTGGTCATCACCTGGGGCTGATGGGGGTGGCTAAATTGGAAATTTGCCTTTTAAATTATTCCACCTGGGGCTGCATGTGAGTTGGGTGGTAATCCCCCCTTTATGCATTTGGGGGTGGTGGTGGAAAGTAAGACCTTCTACAATCTGATAAATTGTGAAAGATTCATGGAGATAATACAGAATCGCAATAATGCCTCATGAAAAGCAAATGTTTGAAAGGCTAGCAATTCCCCTGCCTTCACTAGTAAAACTGGCAGGTAGTTCCTTGGAATAATTTGGAAGTTGAAATGGACTTTGTACTAGGTAGTTAATTGCAAAAATCATGAATAGTTATCACTTCAGAAGTAAAGATGTTATAGAAACTTAACAAGTTTTGGCAAATTCCTGAAAACAATGGATTAATTTTTCTAAAAATTAGAGAGAAATGGAAAGAAAGCATCAATCCTTAGCAAGACTAAAAATGCTATTCCCTCCTCCCGAGTCCCCGCCGCCTGCCTTCCCCTGCCTTTCCCTTCCCGGCTGGGGCCGTTGGGAGTCCCGCCGCCTGCCTTTCCCTTCCTGGCTGGGGCCGTTGGGAGTCCCCGCCGCCGGAGCGGCCCCAGTCCCGCGCGTTGCCTCGGGAAGGGAAAGGCCACGGCTTGAAGGCCACCGCTGGAGCGAAGCTGCGCGCAGTCGCTGCGCTAGCATCGGATCGGGGCGCCGGACGGTTCCGACCGAGCCCGAGCGTGCCTTTGGTGCCCGCCCAGCACCGCGGAGCTCCCTGTACCGGGAGAAGGGAAGACCCCCGGGCGGGGCAGGGAGAGGAGCTTCTCCCACCCTCCCCTCTTTCCACGCCCACCGGTGTCCCCCGGGACACCCCGCCCCGCAGTCGCCGCCGCTTGAAAGAGACGGGCCGGGGTGGGTAGAAAGGCGCCGGGCGCCCTTGGAGGAGAAGGTCCCGCGTTCGCCTGTCTGCCCGCAGATGTCAGCAGAGCACCCGCTGCTACGGGAACAGTTTACTGCCATCGCCCTCAAAAGGGGGCAACCGGACAGGGAATCCGAGGGCAGCGCTCGTGCGTGCCGAGGCGACAAGCCCGGCTCGGGTGGACGTGTTTGCCCAGAGACCCCGGACGAAGCAGCGGCAAAGCTCCGCTGACATCCGCGGGCAGACAGGCAAACGCGGACCTTCTCCTCCAAGGGCGCCTGGCGCCTTTCTACCCACCCGGCCCGTCTCTTTCAAGCGGCGGCGACTGCGGGCGGGTCGTCCTGCGGGACACCGGTGGCGCGGAAAGAGGGGCGGGCGGGAGAAGCTCTCCTCCCTGCCCCGCCCGGGGGTGGTCTTTCCTTCTCCGGTACAGGAGCTCGCGGTGCTGGGCGGGTGCCAAAGACGACGCTCGGGGCTCGCTCGGAACCGTCCGGCGCGCCCGATCCGATGCGTTAGCACAGCGGCTGCGCACAGCTTCGCTCCAGCGGCGGCCTTCCAAGCCATGGCCTTTCCTTCCCGAGGCGGCGGGACTGAGGTCGCGCCGGCGACAGCGACTCCGACAGCCCAGGCCGGGAAGGGAAAGGCAAAAAGCTCTTGCCTTTCCCTTCCCGAGGCAGCGGGACTGAGGTCGCGCCGGCGGCAGCGACTCCCAACAGCCGGCCGGGAAGGGAAAGGCAAAAGCGCTTTGCCTTTCCCTTCCCGAGGCGGCGGGACTGGGCTGCCCGGCGGCAGCGACTCCACACCATTTTTTTTTTCAGAGGGAATCTGACTCGAGTATAAGTCGAGGGGGATTTTTTCAGCACAAAAAATGGGCTGAAAAACTCGACTTATACTCGAGTATATACGGTAAGTTGCCTTTCATTTGATTTCCACATTGTCAGGAACATTACATTCTTTCCATTTTTTCCATCTCTTTGTTCATCTTTACTACTGGATGTGGCAGAATTACGATGGAGGAAGGAGAACATCCAGCTCATTTAAGGAATCAAAGGAGTCTCAGCAAGCATTCCATATATCATTAGTGTGAGCTCCATTCAATGAGCTATTTTATTTATTTAATGCTCATTTAAGTTTCAAAATAAAACATTAACAAAATGCCATTTAAATTAAAATACCAAAACAAAAATAAACTGTTTTAATCACAGCAATTAAAATATAAATAATCAAATACAATCTCCCTCATTAAAAATGCATTCTAGAATGGTTACTCTGCGTGATTAATTAAATGGTACTTTATTTTGTGAAGTTTATTTTCTGTTTATTTGAATTATAACATTTTACATGTGTTGAAAAAGGGGAGCTTGAGTCATTAGTGCTCTCTGAGCTTACGCCTCTTCTTGCAGATGTTTTACTATCAATTTATGTAACTTCCTACCCTGATGATAAAACATCTACAAGAAGAACAGCAAGCTCAGAAAATGCTAAGAATCCAATTATTCAATCTTGAACTACATATAGTCTCCTCCATTACAGTGAATTTGCTTCAAGAGATTCAAAATATGATTAGATCATATGGGTCAAAAATCCAGCACTGAAAAAAATGGGAGGATAGCATTAAGCAAATACATAATTAAATTTATGCATAATTACATTAAATCCCTACATGGCTTGGGATCAGGTTATTTGATGGTCCGCCTTTCCGCTTGTTTGATTCTGTGGTCATCACCATGGGATGGGGGTAGGGGGCTAAATTGGAAATTTTAAGTGTGGATTTTAAATATTATATGCCACCTGGAGTTCCTGCATGTGAGTTGGGTGGTTATATAAATTTGTTTAATGCATTTGGGGGGTGGTGGTGGAAAGTAAGACCTTCTACAATCTGATAAATTGTGAAAGATTCATGGAGATAATACAGAATCGCAATAATGCCTCATGAAAAGCAAATGTTTGAAAGGCTAGCAATTCCACATAGATCAGTCTTCACTAGTAAAACTGGCAGGTAGTTCCTTGGAATAATTTGGAAGTTGAAATGGACTTTGTACTAGGTAGTTAATTGCAAAAATCATGAATAGTTATCACTTCAGAAGTAAAGATGTTATAGAAACTTAACAAGTTTTGGCAAATTCCTGAAAACAATGGATTAATTTTTCTAAAAATTAGAGAGAAATGGAAAGAAAGCATCAATCCTTAGCAAGACTAAAAATAAGCTATTCCCTCCTCCCAACAGTTCTGATTTACCAAATGATACCAAAAGACAAGCAGCTTTTGCAGTCAAGGATCAGTTATTCTTAGAGGTAAGTGTCATCCTTGGAGAAAAATTACTCTCAAAACTGCTAAAAGGCATTCCAACAGCATCTGGAGTGCAATATTTAGCTTTTCAAAACACTTTTTGACTGCATCTGAAGCCTGGACTTTAAAAAGTTACTGCAGTCACCAAATGGCAAATGTATCAACAGAAGGCTCAAGGAAAGCAAAAAGCAGCAAACAGTCAAAGTAACCTCCCTTTTATAATTTGAATATGTTAATACATTTAACTTCTATTGAAACTTAGGGGAATAGAGTTGGATAGAGTATCACTATCCACCAAATTGTTTCCTTCTTGTTTTAGAATGCAAGTGGGTTTATCTGGTGTCTGCTTTTCATTTCTATTCTCAGCTATTGTGTACACTTAAAGATTTAAAGCTGGAATAACCAAAAATCATTTCTTTTAGAACTGTTCATGCTACATGCCCAAATACTATTTCCTATGGCTCTGGAAAACTTTGTCCCTTTTGACATAGATATATCTATACATAATATAAATGCTTGTCTGTTTTTTTATATATATATTGCTTCCTGCTTTTGCCTATCCTTTATCAATTCACTGTTTTGAAGTTTCCTGACATGTAATAAATAAATATCAATCTATATTTTACTAGCTGTACTGAGGTCATATATATTTGCTCTGATCTAGCCCAGATTTTGCCACTTTATTAGGAAAATATAATTGAAGGCTTGCTGAAGTTCAAGTATACTATTTCAAAAGAGCATTTCACTGATCTACTAAGCTAGTAACATTAACATAAGAGAAGATATGGTTAGTTTGAACTAATTTTTTTCATAGCAAATCCATAATGACTTTTGTTAATTGCATGTTTTATAAAAACTTCACATTGAATTTGTCCATGAAACTTATCAACCTGAAACAGGTTGCAACAGTAGTTAGAGCATAAACTTGGATAATAGTCATATTAAAGGGCTGTCCATAATGTCTAAACTTATCCATTGTCTTTTCCTTCTTTCATTTTACACATTGAATTTTCCTACTCATGTTCAACATATGTGAATTTCTGCTTGATGATCATTCCCTCCTAAAATCAATTAGTTTTTATTTTGTCCATATTTGCTTTTCTTCTTTCTAAATTTCAAGTTTTCAGACCCATACATACTATTGAAAAAAATATTGCTTAAACCATGGTGGTGCAGTATTTAGAATGCAGTATTTGCAGGCTAATTCTGCTGATGCCAGCAGTTCTGTTCTCACACACTCAAGGTTGATTCCGCCTTCCATCCTCCCCAAGTGGGTAAAATGAGAAACCAGGTTGTTGGGGGCAAAATTCTGTAAACTGCTTAGACAGGACTGTAAAGCTCTGTGAAGTGGTATATAAGTTTAAGTGCTGTTGCTATTGCTTTTCTGATGTTTGATGTTACTCAAAATGTCATTTTTATTAAAGATATTCTCTATCATTGCCTGCTTTCATCCAAAGGATTAATCTTCTCTTTATTTCTCTAGCACACTATCTATCTTTGTGCATTATTTAGCCCAAGAAGGGGAAAAATATTATCTTAATTTATCATATACAAAAACAAAGTTCCATGAATTTTTTCCAACTGTTTTTCCATCAGTCCAAAAACAAATACCTCTGGTCTCAATTATATATTAATCTTTAAAATAATCAGAATTAGTTATAATCTTAAAGATAATTTTTATAAAATTATTTTATAAAATATAAATCAAATAAATAGTTGATATATGATACCAGGGAGATAGTCTAGAATGTACAAAGGAAGTTTAAATTTAGACGGACATGTTAACAACAAGAAACATCCTTTGGTGGTCATATAAAAAGGCTAGAAAATGTTGAATTTAAATAATACATTAAGCTTAACTTCTTTACTATCAAGTATAAATTTTCTAAGCCTATAGGTTGGCATTACTTTTCTCTTTTTACATGAATTTTTGTGCTATTCTTAACCTTTATTTTCAGCTAATAAAATAATTTCATAGATACCTATTTATCAAAAATGATGAGCATTTTGATTTCTAATCTGATTTCAGTTATCATCTCTTCCAGTGTTATAATTGTTATTATACATTTGCTACCCAGGTTACAGAGACATGGGAACACTTGCATCTTTGTCTCACTCCCATTAGTATTTTAAACCATTCTATTCTCTAACCATGCTTTCCTGATTACTTGCTCCCATAGTTATTTGTTCAATGCAAAGATTCTTCAAAAGATTCTTTAGACATTTGGACACATCCAGTAACCTAAGCATCTTCCTACATTCTGGCATTATGTACACATCTGAAGGGCTTGCTTTCCAATAAGGAAAGTAATGCACCTTTTCGTGTTTTTTCTTCTTCAGCCCCTTATTAGTTTTTGGCTAGCTGTGTGATCTCATGTCCCTCTGCCAGGTATGATATCCACCAGTTCATTTAGCTTTTTTGTGCATGAATGGCTCTATTCCTCTTTGTAAGAGCTTATGCAAAATTTTGCTTGTGTAGAGGATTAGTACAATTCTTTTAATAATTGTGCCTTTGCTTTTGTATTCCCCCTGTTCAATATAGGCGTATTCACTGGTCTTTTCCATTCACTAGGTCAGAGAGTTTGTTTGATATTTGTTGACATGGACCAGTTAATTCTTTACTGCCTTTTGTCTTGCAACTTTAAACAGTTAATTGCTGTTTTGTCTCTGTCTGTTTGACAGTTGGCCTATTGTCTCTCATACATCACCAGCTATTGAAATTGGTCCCCCAATGTATCATCTCTCTACAAAAGTTTTTGTCATTCTTTAATCTATTTACAAAATGTTTCACTGTCTTCAAATATTCCTTTACCATAGGCCTTTATCAAATCAATTCTATGATTACTGTTGGAAGTTTTTATCTTTGCTATATGTTTTTTCTTGAAAAGATTTTTTTTCTTTTCCTTTATTTGTTATATTCCCCTATTGACTTTCTTCATTGAATGATTTTTCATCTGCCTTATTTGATACTAGAAATCTGTGTTCACTTTCTGTATTTTCTTCATGTGGTCTAAGATTTTCCAGTTCTATCTTTCTATAACTATAATGATAGCTTATTCAGAAAGCAATTTGGAATTTTCCCTATCTGAAATCTGGGCAATTTTTTTCTGCTTCAGTTTTCATAATATTGTTTAATTTCTCCATAGTTTCTCGGATTTATTTTACATAATTATCTGTGCTAAATCTTTACTTAAATTGATATTATCATCTGACTGTATGTTAATATGGTCTTATCTTATTGGCATATCTTTGCCTTTAATTTTCCAGTGCAGCAGCTATCACTCTTTCATCATCTCTTCTGCATTCTGCACCTGGAAATTAACTTAATTGCATTCTTCTTTTTCTGGTTTTCTATTATGTGGTCTTTTTGAATATGTTATTCATTTGTGAACATTTATGTCTAGTATCTCTATTTACATTGCTTCAAAAACATATTAGTAATAAACAAAGAAATATTTTAGAAAAACACAATTAACATACCTCCTGTAGTATTGCATTTACATAAACTATATCTTGTAATTATAGGCTCTTCCACTTCTCCAACTTTTGTCTTACAATCCCTCATTAGTAGTTCTATATTTCATTTTGATATTTCACATGGACTCCTGAATAGCATATCATCTAAATCTCCGAGTTAGAATAATATATTCAAGTCTGTCTAAATTCACTTTTTCTTAAGATCCCCGTTAACTTTGCTTTGATAATTTGAAGTTCATCATATTTTATATTTCAATAATATATTGTTCTTTCAATACTGCCTGTTGTGATGAGACTTCCTAGTAGCTTTGATCTAGCTATATCATTATCTCCAGATCTAGTTTGAAAGTCTGATGGTTTTCCACAATAACTTAAGGAATACTTTCCAACTGCGGTAAGGGTCTCATACTCTGATAATCACATTCTTTTAAACATTACTGCTATGTCTACTCCATTTTTTCGTCAATACAGAAGTGGTTTGCTATGGCCTTATTCTGGGTGGTTGGTTTCCCTCATGTCTGTCCTTTGTGAATTATTTACTGATTGCAATCCACAGACTCCCTTCTCTTCTTTCAACTATACTGAAAAGAACAGTTACTAGGAATTCTTACTTCTAAGACAGAGGCCACTGAAGGAGCTAATTTCATTTTCAGCTTCATATCACTTCTAGAAACTGGAAATATCATTTTCAGCTTCATATTACAGAAAATATCATGGCCTTGGTATGCATGACTCAAAGAATGCTGAATTCCCAATGATATAAAAAAGTAGAACAATAAGATAAAAGAACAAAAAAAATCCATAAGAGTACAAAGTTCTATAGCAACTCATCAGCCACCTAACCCAAGGCCCAGGAGAACAGCAAGGTTTTCAGTGATTTTTCAGAATCATCACAGACTGTGATAGTATGTGGGAATGACCTTGGGAGAAAGGAGGAAGAGCCACAGACTAGTCAACCATAATGCAAAAGGTATCTCACTCCAAGAAGAAAAATGCATGAGGAAGAATTTCAGAAGGGATCCTACCTATTTTTCAGGAAAATAAAAGAGAGATGTGCTTTCAGATCTGTTGCTGTATCCCTACAATAGTGTAAGTACTCGGTTTGTGCTTCTTGTCTAGACTACCTCAAAGGACTGACATACAATCAAGATTTCATTAGGCATTGTTTATTTAAGGAAACTTGAAGCATACTCACTCTGCCAAATTTCACTGGCTAAGCAGAAACTATTAGAAATAGGCAATCCATCAAATAAACTGGCCCTGTGCCATGAAAACCATATAGGTGGTAACCAGCACCTTTAACTGCACTAGGAAGCTAATGAGCAACCATGCAGCTTGTAGAGCAGTAATGTTACATGAGCACATCAAGGTATTTCCATTATAACCCACACTGTTGCATATCTGACCACCTATAGCTACTCATTGGTCCTCATACACAGTGCAATGCATTAGTCCATTGTTGACTGAGACATTCCAATCGAAAAAAGGCACCACTGGCATACTAGATGAATCTGTGCAAAAGTCTCTAAGCCACAGCTGCTACCTGTTCCTCAAGCTGGAGTTGTGAATTCAAGAAGACCCTCAACACACACACACACACACACACACACACACACACAATTGTGCATACAAATTGGTCAGAGATGAAATGAAAACCACAACTCAAACTCAAAATAATCTGAAGGGATGTAAACGAGAAGGCAAAGTAAAATGCAACCATACTTGCAAGTATAACAGCCCATAAATTTTGATGGGAAAACTCTGATTCATGCCTAGGAAGGAAGTCAACTGACAAAGAACTGACAGAGAAGATTAATTAACCTCTTCAGAGAATTTTGACTAATCCCAAAAAGTTAGAAAGGGGGAATGACACTCTTCCAGCATAAAAGACTGCAGCTGAAAGCTAGTTTAGGACACTATAAATACATTCCAAGAGAAGACCATAACAAAACAAAAGAATCTTTACATTTCATTTATTACCTAGAACAAGGTTCCCTAGCCCCCAGGCCACATCCCACCGCTTGTGCAGCCCAGTTCCCCTCTCCCCTGCCCACCCAGATGCCATGTTGCAAATGTTGGGAACCACTGAACTAGAATGCTAGAGACCTGTGATGGTGAACTTATGGCATGCGTGCCAGAGGTGGCACTCAGAGTTCTCTCTCTGGGCACGCGAGCCATTGCCTCAGCTCAGTTCTGCCATGCATGCACGCACACCTCTCTGAACACCTCCCACTACCCAGCTGGTCTTTGGGTCTCTGTCGTGCATGGATGGGGGGCACACACGCAGGGGTTGTGTGCATGTGTGGGAGCAGGGCACATCCGTGGGGGGCACATGTGCAAAGGGTTACACATGCATGCTCGGGGGTCATGGGGTCACATGCACATATATGGGGGTTGTTGGGGGGTCATGTCCATATGCATGGTGGCGCATGCATGGGGTGCATGTGTGTGTTGCATTTTAGGGATGCGCGTGCACACTTTCAGCACTTGGTACCAAAAAGGTTAGCCATCACTACTATATTTGCAATGATCATACCACAGACTACTTTTATAAAACCTTTCTATACTTCTTGACACATATAAAAATATTTGCACAATTTCTGGTCTTTTGGAATTCAAGATAACAATCTTTAGTCCTTGATTTTTAATCAGGCAAAGTGAACTGCTGGGGAATTATTTTATTAATATTATATTGTTTTCTCCAAGTGATAGGCCAAGACCAATCTGTAATTATTCTTCAGACATCATTTGCCCTTTGTGTGAATGACAAATCTCATTCAGCTCCTTTCAACAGAACCTAAGCAAGGAAGAAAATACTTTGGCATCGGCCCTGATGATGATGTTATCCATTCGGCCATGTTTGACTGTCGGTTATTGTATGGGCCAGAGCTCTCCCATCTCTTTCAAACCTACACTATTTGTTTGAATTGTTTTATGCTCTGGCTGGTGTCAGCTTTGATGGTCAGCCATCGTGTTCTCTGACAGCCTGGTGTCCTTTTTCCGCTAACCCTTCCTAACATAATTACTTTCTCCAATGAATTGCTCCATGTGACATGGCATGGCATTGGCTCTACTAACCTTCAAAACTTCAGAATTGAAGCAAAAGTACACTGTAAATGCTTTACGCTACATGCTGCAAAACTTCCTTTTATAGCTGGCTGTCAAACGGCATCAGCCAATAGGAATGGTCTGTGTTCCCGCTGGAAACAGCTCAGTCTTTTCCGAACGCCACACATACTATACAGTTCCTGATTTGACATGGCTAGCAGATGCCTTACATCTCAATTCTATCCACGTCTGTTCAAATATCCCCAAGAATTAAATGGGCTTTTCTCCCCCAGATGTGGTACACTTTGACTTATGACTGGAACCACTTGTTTGATAAAAGTGAACAGAGTGGAAAAATCAGTTTAGGAATCATTAAAAGTCATCTGAGGAACAGCTTAAAAGTAGTTATATTGAACTCCTCTCATTATAGATGTTCACAAGTCAAAATAATAATTCTGAAATAATATAGTTCTATTAGGAGAAGAAACTTAATGAAAGCTGATTGAAAAAGCTTTAGGACAGCTGCTCATACCAGAACTGAGTCTAATAATGACATTAACAAATACCATAGTTTTACAGTGACAGGAGTACATTAACTTGTGTGCCCCTATATTAAATAAATGGACTGATACTACTACTCGATAAAATATATATTCTGCTACTATTTTAAAATGGATTCTATAGCAGGGGCTGTGGAATAAAGCAGCATTGCAGAGCTAAATTCAGTGATGTTTAACAGCTTCCAAAAGGAGGAAAGTTATGTGAAGAAATTATATTTCTAAGGAAATATAAACAACAATGAATATTTAATATTCTTTAAATCTAGAACCTAGAAAAGTTATCTGAAAAGATGTATTATGATGCGCAACTTTTATTTTATTTATCAATTTACATGATACAATTTACATAGTAACTTTGGGGAGTTTAATGAGAAGAAGAAGGAACATCTCTAAATTTAAATATTGCATCCATCACAATTTCAACCTGGGGTTAGGTTGTGGGGAAAGGGAAAATAATTTCAACTACAAATACTAATCTTAAAATACTATTGTTCTCACTGCTCAACAGAATAGAAATTGTTTAACATTATTGACAAAATACACAAATCAATTTGAAAATAAACTATTTAGAAATATATATAGTGCAGTATTAGAAAAAAAATGTATAAATTTTCTGTTTTTAATTGGATTATACTGAAAAAATGACACAAACATTTTTCACACTTATGACCATTGCAGCATCCCCACAGTCATGTGATAAAAAATCAGATGCTTGGCAACTGATTCATATTTATGACTGTTGCCATGTCCCAGGGATATGTGATCATCTTTTGTAAGCTTCTGACAAGCAAAGTCAATGGGAAACTAGATTCACTTAACAACCATGTTATCAACTTAACAACTGCAGTGGTTCATCTAACAACTGTGACAAGAAAGGTCGTAAAATGGGGTAAAACTCATTAATGTCTCATTTCACAACATTAATTTTGGACTCAATTATGGTCATATGTCAAGGACTACCTGTATAAAATGCAGTGCTAAAATACAATATAACGTTTAAGCAAAAAAAAGTAAAAATAACCATTGATCAGTTGCATTGGTAGAAACTCTGAAGGGGAACTAAAAATGCTTCACATTTTACTTAAAAAGTTAAGTACAGATGACACCCAACTCTTTCTTTTTGTGAATAAATGCGAAGGCATAATACAGGTGAAACTTGAAAAATTAGAATATCGTGCAAAAGTTCATTTATTTCAGTAATGCAACTTAAAAGGTGAAACTAATATATGAGATAGACTCATTACAAGCAAAGCAAGATAGTTCAAGCCGTGATTTGTCATAATTGAGATGATTATGGCTTGCAGCTCATGAAAACCCCAAATCCACACTCAGAAAATTAGAATATTACATGCAATCAATAAAACAAGGATTGTACATAGAACAATATTGGACCTCTGGAAAGTATAAGCATGCATATGTACTCAGTACTTGGTTTGGGCCCCTTTTGCAGCAATTACTGCCTCAATGCAGCGTGGCATGGAAGCTATCAGCCTGTGGCACTGCTGAGGTGTTATGGAAGACCAGGATGCTTCAATAGCAGCCTTCAGCTCTTCTGCATTGTTCGGTCTCATGTCTCTCATCTTTCTCTTGGCAATGCCCCATAGATTCTCTATGGCGTTCAGGTCAGGCGAATGAGTGGGATTGAATATATGCATAAATAGCAGGATACTTCTGTTATCATCAAAAACCCGTGGAGTGTTGTTGTGAATGATGGTTACAATAGTGTAATTAACAAACACTACACATTTTTTATTTTCTTATTACCTCACAGTTTACACTATTACTCATTCCAGCTACAGAATCTTAAAAGTCATAGCAAAGATACTGTACTTTTAATGAAAGATTGTTAATTTTATCCTTTGTTCCATATGATTTTGTATAGAGACCTCCTTTCCTTTGCAGAAACGTATCCCAACCTTCCTATATGACATTTGGAATACATGTTTTCCTTAATGTTTAAGTTTGGAACAACTGTTGTTGCTACAAATTTTGTTATAAGCATTTGTTGCAAACCCTGGAATTTAAAAGAGAAATTCCTGCACTGGTTTTGTCATTGGGCAGTTGGATCCTCTTGTAAATCTCGTTTCCCTACAGATTATGTTCTATTCTTGTAAATATATATCTATACTAGTTTATTTATACACACACAGACACCCCTGATTGTATTGTTCGTGCTTGTAAGTTTTTTCTAAATTGTAAGAGAATAGATTTGCAGTTAATGAAATTTCCATCTGAATCCCAACCTCAAATTATATTAGACAATCTCTGAAATTACTTGTACTAGATTGTCCTGTCCTAAAGCTAAACTAGACTGGAAAATCTCTGCAAATATCTGCCAGTCAGAACATTTTACATGTCCCAAGTAATGATCTTGATGACATGTTTTAACTAGGACAGAGAAACATAGCTTCTTATTTGAATATGTTAGCTTTGTTACCCCTTATTGCAGTATTAAAAATCATTCCAGACTGTCTCTCATAGTATTTCCAAAAGGACAATCTTGTTATTCTATCATTTTCATGGAGCACTTTAGGATTGCTCCTAAACAGGCATAAAAGCTTAAACCACACTCTCCTCCTTTTCACACATATTGTGCATATATCCAGAGAATTTCACATGTGTATCATCACAAGCTTTATTCTTGTTTGTAAACCCAACTGGTGAATGATAGTAACTGAAGCATTTTACAGCTACTGCTGTAATATTTGGCTGAAAGGTTATTTTTTAGGTTCCGTATCTCATATTACTTCGCTGTCACTTTACCTCTGCCTCGCTTTCATTGGCTGATTTAGCTTCTGTAACATTCAACAGTTGGCAAAAATCACTGACAAAATCACAAAAATCACTCATTTCACAAATGAGGAATACTATTGTACCTCTGTATCCTTTATTTGCTAGCAAAAGCCTCATGAACAAAGCAAAAGATAACAACAGTTCTGTTTCCTGTCGCGTTCCCAGCACTTCACAGCTGTACTTACTTTGAGATGCTGATCCACTTGCCAGACAGAGGGATGATTTCCAGCCATACTGTGGGAATTACGTTGAGTGCCAAAATTTCCTAGAGCAGGAATGCTGATTAGGTCAACAATCAGCATTAGACCTAAGAAATGCAAAGCAAGGTATCCGTTAAACTGTTGGAAAAGCAAGTGCTGGATTTAAACTGCAGTAGGTATAAAAAGGACTGTGGTCTCATGTGGACTGTGGGCAACTAACTGCTTCAGGTGGCATCAGCCTAGTGTGCAATAAAGATTCTTATTGAGCCGTGTTGTGCTGAGCATGTCAGTAGCTTTTGCTGAGTTCAAGCCGAGGAGCCTGATACATTCACTGAGTTTGCAAAATCCCTTCATAATCCAATACAGCTATTGCTATGAAAGAAAGGGAGGGAGGGAGGGAGGGAGGGAGGGAGGGAGAGAGAGAGAGAGAGAGAGAGAGAGAGAGAGAGAGAGAGAGAGAGAGAGAGAGAGCTGTTTAAAAGAAATAGAAAAATGGCTCTTTGAGTGTTTAAGGTTGCAGACCCTGGGTTAGGCAAACACCATGGTCGTTAAGTGAACCTTGTGGTCATTAAGCAAACACTGGCTGTTAAACAAGTCCATTTTCCCCAATGGGCATTTTTAAATGGAAACCAGAAGGAATTGTTGGAAACAGGCAAAAAACATAGAAAACCTCAGTCACAAGACTGTGTGGGATATTGTAACTGGTCATAAGTGTGTGTGTGTGTGTGTGTGTGTGTGTGTGTGTGTGTGTGTGAAATAAAAAATATTTTCTGTTCATTACTGTTGCTTTAGTTTGGAGACATTACTGTTGTGGCTCTGATTCCCGAGCCTGTGCTGTTAGAGGAAGAGGACTCGGAAGATGAGGAGGAGGAACTGGGAATGCCTTCCTCCCCAGGACCTTCCTCTCTGGCAATGCCTTCCTCCCTGATAATACCTCCGGTTTCATCAGACAACCAAGAGGAACATCCTGAGATTAATCAGGAGGAGGAGGGCATATCGGAGCAGCCCCTGACAGGGAGTCAAGTGGACGAATGTTGGCTTGATCCTAGGCAGCGTCGTCGTAGGAGGAAATGTGAGCTGCAACGTAGGAGGCGTGGGAGGGTCAGAGAGTGAGCTGAGTCATTGAGACACACCCCACAGGGGATAAAAGTGGGTGTGTTTTCTCCGGAAACTTTGTATGGGACAAAGTTTACTTCTCTTCCAGGTTTCGTTGTGACTGTTTTTTGTGGTCTGCTTTGGAATCTTCAGTGAGTAGTTTCTCTTGTTATCTCTTCGGACTTGGCAGTATAAAGGATTAACTCTGTAAAGTCCGAGTCAGCTTGCCTGCCTGTGTTTGTGTGAGTTTGTTCTCTTTCATCTTTTTTGGAAAGAAGAAAGGTGAGACATAACACATTACTATTTTTTAAAAAATGGGAAAGGGTTCAATTTTAGCAGACAAAAGTCTGCTAAAATATATTGGCAATGAAATCCAGGGGAAAAAATGTTCAGGCTCACCTAAATAAGTAACCAAAAAGACTACTGAATTGAAAGGTTTACTCACCAGAAGATCTGTGTATAAAGAATGCAAGAATCCTGAACCAATAATTTGTCCTGGAAATTATACCTTTCTTCATTTATACCTAGTATTTCTATTTACTGACTACTAATATTCTTCAGCAACATCATATATTTATTATCTTCATCATCATTTCTAGATTCAGTCATTTCAAGGCTTAACTGTCATGCATTCAGTGATTCCAGTCCACAATATTTTATGCTGCTGTGAGCTGATGATTCTTTCATTATTGCAGCAATAAAAAGGCAGCAAAATTAATAATGTCCATAAGTAATCAACTGGAACATTCAGTTAATGTAAGACAAGCCTAGGTTCTAAATTAAGAAACATTCATTTATTTTCTGTAGAGCTTAAGTGCCACCCTTTCCAGTCAAACCATTCAGGAAACATAATCAGATCAACTAATACAAGTTTATTATAAGGCTACCCTAACAGAATCTTGCAAGCCTCCCAAAAATTTTTTTTACAGCTTAAGAAGTTAGGGAGGGTCCTTCTAATTCTCTTTCTCTCTTATTAGGCAGCTCCAGGCTATGCTCTCTCCTATCTGACATTTCCCTTGGCATCATCCCTTCCCACTATCTCCCAAAGACTTTCCCTTGTACCATTATACTAGGTGACACATTAACAAAATGCCTGCTATAGTAAATGCAATTGCCTTATACACTCAACAGGTGTGCTAATAAAGGTTATATAATACAGTTCAAATTAAGTTGTTGGAATCCAATATTCTCAAATTAGCAAAGTTCAAACATCAACACACACAAAGACACATGAGTAGTAAGAGTGGCAAACTCAAAAAAGCTCTGAGCTAATTACCATTTGCTTTCATTTAACAGTGTTACTAGGGTTCAACAGGACCCATAGAAAATGCTTTTGGGTTATTCCATTTCCCTATTCTTGTCTTACTGACTTCCCCTCTGGAGCGCTTTCTCTCCCCATCCCTCTTTCTCTCCCTTTCTTCAAAGCCTTCCCTCTTCTTTCTTTCTCTCTCCTCTTTATTCACCTTCAATTTTTATTAAAAGGAATTTTGTTCACTTTTTCCTTTAAAAACATAGATGTGTTCCAGGAGCAAAGCAGCATTTGCACATCTTTATTTCTCCAAAGGGCCTCTTGGGGGGGGGTGTCAAGTGACAGCTGGACAGTAACTCTGCTGACTATTATTTTTATAATTACTTTTAAAATGTTTGTGGTGCAGAATGAGAGAACGTCTCAGCTACAGGACCTTGGACATGTGCCCAGCAACTCAACCATAGCAGCAAACTGCTTTCATGACCGTTAAACATCTAAGGCACAATCATAATCTGTTGTTACAATCATTACATATCTCTTCTACAACTATGAATAGGTCATAACTCCCATATTTGCCCACCATCACCTGCCCCTGATGTGCCTTTAATCTGTTTACATTTATTACTTTTCACGGAACACTTACCTCAATGGTATTGCACTCTGTTCTAATGCCAATGTGTACAGGTTAACAATGCAACAGACTATTTGCCCTAGCAATCATAACTCAAAGATAGGAGTCACTTGATGTACTGTTTTAACTATAGCTGAAATGTGTATAGTACACACTTTCAGATATTCACTTTGAAGTCAAGTTCTCTCCTGGGAACTATCTTAACTGAAAATAATGCTGCTGATGAATCAAAGACACTATTGTGGTGAGAGACAATTATTAAGAGAAAAAAGTATCATCATTATTATTGCACATGGGACCAGAACCTGTACATAGATATTCCCAAATCGAAAGGTTTTTTTTAAAAAAAAAAACACAAACAAAACTAAAATACCCTAAACTTTAAATAAGAGAGCATAACAATAGATCCTGCTAGTTTTTCTCTACACATGGTTATCTCAAGGGAAAGGCAAGCATAAGAATAAAAGAGATACAATTAGTGCATGTATAATACATAGATGTGGGGTGACTGGAAATATGGGCTTTTCCATACGTACATCAGAAGGAAATTCATGGAAATAAATGAATCCTATAAATAAGACTTCGGCTACCTGTGTCTAGTCTGGGGCATTGAAGTGGAGCAATGTTAGAGGGCTGGTAATTGTAGGGAGACAGGATGTTGGAAAGGAGGGGAGGGAGGCAGTGGGGAGCAGCGGGGAGCAGGGCAGCATTGCTAGGGATAGGATTGCAACAGATAGGGCATGGCAGCAGGCCCTCCACAACTGTCCCAGTTTCTCATCTGGCCCCTTGGGAAAATAAATTTCCCACTCCTCTGACCTCATAATTGTTACAAAAAGAGTCTTCACAGTGTTTCTTTTTTTTTTTTTTCCCAGATGGAAGAGCTTTAGGATATCTGTAATTTTTAAAATAATAAAGATGCTAGTTAATACAGGTAGCCCTTGAGTTACAATCGTAATGGAGCCTGCCTATTTGAGTCTCAAGTCGGGACAAACGTTAAATGAACTGTCTCAACCAGCCATCCCTGCTCTCCCCAGCATACTCATTAATCAAATGTGTGGGTCGCTAAGTGGAGCAGGGATGTTGCAGTGCTGGGGGAGATCCTGGGAGACCTACGGCAGGCATAAGCCCACCTGCCTTGGGCCTTCCCAGGCCTCCCCCGGCTCCTGAGATATCCTATGTTCCACTTCCCCCCTCGGGTGGCACAGTTGATTGTCTCACCAGCAAGAAAGAGCAGAGAAGGAAAATCCTGGGGGTGCCTAACTTTACCAGTTCTGTCACTGCTCTTCCTCCTGCCAAGGTACGCCTGCTTTTCTGGGGCAAAATAAGGATTGGTTCCCTAGCCTTTCGGAGCTTTCTACTCTGATCAGTTGGCCACTGATCAACTGGTTTCCAGGAGACTGCTAACCTCTCTTGCTTCTTCCTACCATTTAGGAAACCAGATCTTGCATGCGAAGGCAGCAGCTTTTGGGATGAACTTCTCAAAGCTTTTCTCTTACTTTAATCCCCTTCTTCCTCCAGAAAGCCACATTTCTTCAATTTAAAAAAGAACAGTTAAGAGGGATATTCTTCTTGATCTTTGCGCATGCGCGCGCAAAATGTAAAATCACCGAACCGGTAGTTACACCGGTCGGATCCCACCCCTGTTTATAGCCCAATTCCCTAATGGAGACGTGTTTAATACATTCCTCCATAAAGTAATCATTTAGCAGCTTGTCAGGGCTTTAATTCTTTTTGTCACCTAGTTAAATAAAGTGGTCTCAAAGCTGAAATTGCCTCTGATTTTCTTTTAGATGAAGATATTGTTCTTTCATTTCTTCTTAATCATGCTTTTCTATGTGTTATCAATGCTATCAATATATTTTAAAAGAAGGTTAATTTCAAATTATGCTATCCCAAGCTATAACATCAGATAGAACTTCTGATGTAAGAATAACTCTGTTTAGCCTTCCAGTCTGGACTGGAGTTTCAAAGTTCCCACGTGGTGAGGGAACTGAATTTCTCATAGGAAGCCTTACACCTCAGTTTTGTAACAACTGATTTGTATGCTACATAACAAACAAATCCCACTAACATTTTGTAAAGAAGATTCAGCCTGAGTAAGCCTCCTCAGGGAAGCCATGCTTTAGTGAGAACTGCTAACACTCAGAAGTAATAGTGTGAGATTCCTCATGCCATTACTTTAAATACACTGCTCAAAAAATAAAAATAAAGGGAACACTTAAACAACACAATGTAACTCCAAGTCAATCACACTTCTGTGAAATCAAACTGTCCACTTAGGTAGCAACACTGATTGACAATCCATTTCACATGCTGTTGTGCAAATGGAATAGACAACAGGTGGAAAGCATAGGCAGTTAGCAAGACATCCCCAATAAAGGAGTGGTTCTGCAGGTGGTGACCACAGACCACTTCTCAGTTCCTATGCTTTCTGGCTGATGGTTTGGTCACTTTTGAATGCTGGCGGTGCTTTCACTCTAGTGGTAGCATGAGATGGAGTCTACAACCCACACAAGTGGCTCAGGTAGTGCAGCTCATCTAGGATGGCACATCAATGCGAGCTGTGGCAAGAAGGTTTGCAGTATCTGTCAGCTTAGTGTCCAGAGCATGGAGGCGCTACCAGGAGACAGGCCAGTACATCAGGAGATGTGGAGGAGGCCGTAGAAGGGCACAACCCAGCATCAGGACCTCTACCTCTACCTTTGTGCAAGGAGGGACAGGAGGAGCACTGCCAGAGCCCTGCAAAATGACCTCCAGTGGGCCACAAATGTGCATGTGGCTGCTCAAATGGTCAGAAACAGACTCCATGAGGGTGGTATGAGGGCCCGATGTCCACAGGTGGGGGTTGTGCTTACAGCCCAACACTGTGCAGGACGTTTGGCATTTACCAGAGAATACCAAGATTGGCAAATTCACCACTGGCCCCTGTGCTCTTCACAGATGAAAGCAGGTTCACATTGAGCACATGTGACAGACGTGACAGGATCTGGAGACGCCGTGGAGAATGTTCTGCTGCCTGCAACATCCTCCAGCATGACCGGTTTGGCAGTGGGTCAGTAATAGTGTGGGGTGGCATTTCTTTAGGGGGCCGCACAGCCCTCCATGTGCTCACCAGAGGCAGCCTGACTGCCATTAGGCACCGAGATGAGATCCTCAGACCCCTTGTGAGACCATATGCTGGTGTGGTTGGCCCTGGGTTCCTCCTAATGCAAGACAATGCTAGACCTCATGTGGCTGGAGTGTGTCAGCAGTTCCTGCAAGACGAAGGCATTAATGGTATGGACTGGCTTGCCCGTTCCCCAAACCTGAATCCAATTGAGCACATCTGGGACATTATGTCTCGCTCCATCCACCAATGCCACATTGCACCACAGACTGTCCAGGAGTTGGGGGATGCTTTAGTCCAGGTGTGGGAGGAGATCCCTCAGGAGACCATCCGCCACCTCATCAGGAGCATGCCCAGGCATTGTAGGGAGGTCATACAGGCACGTGGAGGCCACACACACTACTGAGCCTCATTTTGACTTGTTTTAAGGACATTACATCAAAGTTGGATCAGCCAGTAGTGTTTTTGCCACTTTAATTTTGAGTGTAACTCCAAATCCAGACCTCCATGGGTTGCTAAATTTGATTTCCATTGATAATTTTTGTGTGATTTTGTTGTCAGCACATTCAACTATGTAATGAACAAAGTATTTAATAAGAATATTTCATTCATTCAGATCTAGGATGTCTTATTTTTGTGTTCCCTTTATTTTTTTGAGCAGTGTAGTTTGAGGCCATACAATCCCCAAATTCCTTACTTCCATTTATATATACAGACCTTCACTTAAAGCTCTTGAATGCAGAGATGTGGTCATGTTAGGATGTCACCTTCCCATGCCATAAATACAAGAAAAAACACTTATGAAGAAGCTTAGAATGTTTTAGTTCCCAAACAATTAACAACAGCTCTCCTAGCCTAACTTCCATGATTTCGAATGGGCTTAGAGGAGAATCAGAAGGAGTCTGGAAACTCAGCTCTCTAAAAGAGCTATATTTAGTTTGCAAAAAAGGAAGAGTGAGTGGAAACATGACAGTAGTCTGCAAATATTCAAAGGCCTGTCATATGCAAGAGGAATTGGGCCTGTCCTTGACTGAAATGAAAACAGAACAAGAATCCTGGGTTGAATTAAGATAGGAGATTCAGGTTGAATTTTAGAAAAAATATTCTATGTAGAAGTTACACAATGGATTGCTCTGTTTATAAAAATGAGGTCCACCTCTGGTTTTCAAATGTCATGAATAGTTTAGGGCAGAGGTGGTATTCAGAAGGTTCTGACCTGTTCTGGAACCAGTTCTGGAACCAGTAGCAGAAATTTTGAGTAGTTTGGAGAACCAGCAAATACCACCTCTGATTGGATATTTTACAGTATCTTTCCCCTGCCACACCCACCAAGCCACACCCACAGAACCAGTAGTTAAAAAATTTGAATCTCACCACTGGTTTAGGGATTTATTATTGGAGCAGGAATTGGATTGGACTAGGGAGATATAAATTTCTTTCCAACCTAAACATTCTATGTTTGTACAGACATACAGAATTATTCAGTCAGCCTAAACAAAAATGATAATGAGGTCAAGACACAAGAATACATTTCAAATCCACTAATATCCCAACTGCCATTACTGACTGGATTCCATTACTGACATATTGAGCAGATAAGTCGGAGGGGAACAGAAATGTCAATTGAAGGATTTTAAGAATAGGATTTATGTGGGAGATCTTATCTATTAATTTTCAGTTATACACAGGTTAAACTCCTGCAATAAATTGGAGCTATGTTTTATTCCAATACCCTCATTCCAACTCAGATGTTTAAAACCATAGCTTAAAATATATATTTATATTAGATTCTCACTGCCTGAGCTTCACTTCTGAAATCTTTAGTGACCTAGCTTAAATTTGTCACAAATGGGTTTTCATTCTTGCCATGCTCATTGCTCCAGGATAAACTGAAGATATGTAATCTGGATTATTCAATGTGATTGTGGACCTCTGAGTATCTCCATTGCAATTATTTGTTGTTGTTGTTGTTGTTGTTGTTACTATTATTATTATTATTTCTTTTATTCATTAAACATGAAAATCAGTCAACTGAACATTTAAAAATGTATCACAGATATTATTGTTGTTGTTAATGTTGTTATTATTGTTATTATTATTTTTCTTCATTCATGAAAGGCTTAAAAAATTAAAATATTGTTCTATATTTATGCTTGCAACTAATAAAAAAACCTGAGCATCATAACATAAATAGAGGAAAAAAACAAACTGTCAGATTAATCTGGGAGTTAGATTCTTCTCCAAGGTGACCAGACTTAATCATCTGTCTTCTGGAGACCCTATTGCCAGAGCTTGTCAGGACACTCATTTGTCATATGCCACCTCATACAGTGGTCCTTGAATTGTACATACACATTAAAACAGAACAGTAATTCAACAATCATTCTTCCAGACATGTCAACTGTGAAGTATATAATCTAAAATAACCCAAGCCAGTTCGTCTGAAGTGCAAACAAGCAGTTGGTATGCATAAAAAAAAAATCCGTAAGTGACTTTCAAAAAGTATTGCATATGCAATGAGAGAAATACTGATGTTTGAATGAGAATTCCAGAGGGGTTATCAGAAATGTTAAGTTTTACATATCATTTGTCAATCTTACTGCATTAGCAGCTTTTAAAATACACTGACAAGACAGAATAATATTTCTTCCTGTTCTCCTTTTCTTTCTAAATAAATCCCATGTCAACTTTAATTACACTGTCAATTGCTTTTGTCCTTTAAAAAAGTTCTTCTTCTCTCAGCAAAACTACAATCAGGGTAAGGGAATCTATATTTTAGCTTTTTTAATAAATAAAAAAAAACCAGAGACATAAGCTCATTTTACTTTATCAAAGTTCAATGGTTGCCTTATACATAAATTGGAAAGACATCCAAGTTAGAATAGGAAAACATACAAGTAGTGGTCAGCTTGTGATCATTCATTCAGCAACAATTCAGAGTTCCAATGGCACTGAATGAATGATGGTTTACAACTGTTTCTGGATATTCTGGATTACAACATCCCTGCAGTCATGTGATCATGATCTCGATGCTTGGAAACAAGTTTGTATTTCTGACTAGATGCCAAGAGCCCCATAATCATATGATCACCATTTGTAACTTCTCCGAACTGCACAGCACCTCTCATGTGCCCTCTTACATATTCAGCATATATCCTCCCCAACTGTCCCTAGCAAGACACCAGAGCCCCAGTTACGTACCTCTTATCAAACATGACCAACACTTTGCCTGAATTTTTTACCTTGCAAAACCCCAGGCTCTGTCTGGAAACCCCTTTGGTACATCAGTTATCTGAGGTGAGCTGAACATGCCCCATCTGCTCCATGGAGAAGGATGATGCCAGCAAGGCTGAACACCAGCCCTGTCAAACTAAGCACAAGAATGACAAAGAACAGTTCAGTCAGCGTTCACTTCTTTATTTGCTTACATGTATCAGACAGAATCTTGCAACTTCTTACAACTCTAATCCTAATGGGATGTACCTGGCAGATTCTAAGGAGTGGTTATCCTTCTACTTCTTGGGTCCTCTATCCAGCTCTGGATAGGCTGTGTTGCCTCTTCTCTCTTCCCTGCTTCTGGAATGTACCCCCTACTTCCTGAGAAACTGTCGCTTCACTAAGGTCCATCAAACCAACTTCCACTCCCATCATCTCTCACACTCCCAGAGTGATCTGTCCATAGCAAATGATTGATGTAAATGTCTTCAACTACCAGATCTAAGATCATGTAGCAGATTTAAAATAATAATTTGCTTTAAAAATATAGAGAAACAATGGCAACTCTGAAAATATTGCTAATAATGGACAGCTAGAATGGGTGGAGAAATTATAAAAGCAATTTCTGGGGAGAATAACAGAATTTAGAACTCTTGCATCTTCATTCCCAGATCATATTTTCATATTTCTCACAGAATTTGTAGAGTGCGTAGCCGAGATGATGGTAACCTTGGGAACATATCACTAGTATGACATTAATCTGACCTGTTTTGAACAATTTATTTTTTCAGTAATTAAAGACTTTGTCATACTTTCCAGCAGCTACACGCTCGGGCACGAAAAGCATCATAGATTTTTAACAGACCAGAGAAGAACCCCGGACTGCTACAACAAGTGGAGGAGCCAAACTGGTCATGGACTTTATACTAAACCTCCCAGACAGTTTTGAACAAAGAGATTGGATCCTCTCAGCCATGTTTGCTTTTTGTTGGGTTTGTCAGTCGGAACATTGACATCAACCCAGAAAAATGTATTCACACAGCCATCCTAACATTACTTAATTGATTATTCAAAAAATCCCTTTAAACACCAGGAAAGCAGACTCTGGTTAAAACATAAATTACAAACAATAGAAGTAGTCTGAGAGTGGAATCAATTAACCAAAGGTATGATCTTGGGGTTAGCCTGGTTTACCAAGTGCACTGTAGAAGATAAACTGACAAAGGTATGTATTAACTGGACAATAGAATGTCAAGCAGCCTTTGAGAAGCTTGACAGTATGCTTATATACTGAAATAAAAGTTGAACATCCATTTATGGCGATGCTGTAATTTTGTGTCCGTGAATAGAATAGGGGTTTGGATTCAATAATCTATAATTTTTTCCCCCAACTTTGTGTGATTCTGTACACTAAATTCTGACCTGAGGATATAGAAAACAACATACCATGGAAATCTTCAACATTAAATGCATGGTAACTTAACATGGTGATGAGGAGGTGGATGTGACACTATGTATAATGTCGAGGGGTGGAATGCAAATCTTTAAACTATTGATTCTGTGGGCGTAGCTAGGTGGGCATGGCCAGGTAGTAATGTGATTGGGTGAGCGTGGAGGGTTTTTTTGGCCTACTAGGCCTCAGGGAAGCCGCCTGGGAGCAAAAATGGGGCAGTGGGGGCACAGTTTTTGCTTTCAAGAGGCTTCCCTGAGGCCCAGTAGGCAAAAAAATTTAAAAAAATTAAAACAATTTTTTTTTGTCTACTGGGCCTCAGGGAAGCCTTCTGGGAGCAAAAAAGGGGGTGGGGAAGCACAGCTCCCCCTGCACCCCATTTTTTGCCTCCTGGGCCTCAGGGAAGCCTCCTGGATGAAGCGGTACAACAGCGAGGGGGGTAATCAGCTGTGCCACATGATTTAGATTAGCTAGAAAGCAAGAAATCCAATGATTTCCTGCTTTCTAGCTAATATAAATCACGTGGCACAGCTGATTTTCAGAAAACAGCTGATTGGTGGGGGGAATAAAGTAAATACCTTGATCTTCCAGGGCAAACCGGTTCTCCTCCAGCTGATCTTTGGAGCTACCGAACCGGGCCAATCCCACCGGTAGAATGCCACCCCTGATAATGTCAGTGAATACTTACTTGTAACAGGTATCATTTTGTTATTTATATAGGAGCTTCACTAATAAGCAAAAATCTTGCTTGAAATCCCTCTACTAAAATACATTTAAAATGCACTTCCTAACTCATTCTAATTTTCAATTGTAATTCTACAAAAACTCTGCAGGCACACTTAAGAAACAGATTCCCCTGTAGTTAGAGCATTCATTTTTTTACACTTACTTTTTTCTTTTGCATAGGGAGATAAGATACCTAAGCCCAGTCATTTGGCAAAGGTGCTACTTTCACATTAAATGAGTAGCACAGCCACTTCATATACAATCCCTGGCCATATTTAACTTTTCTCCAATTATACTTTCAATACCTGCAGCCTTACAATTTTTCAACATTCTCACAGCATGTATAACTTCATTATTTTCTTTAATTTGGACACTATTTTTATAGCATTTGTTTCAATTCTGCTGTTTGACATTTCATTATCATTCTCACATAAATTTCTAAATAAGTCCTTCGGCACTTTCAATACCAATTTTTAAATAACTTCTTCCATCAATAGCACAATCACTTTCTTGCTTTGTTCATAACCAGGGGTGGGATCCGACAGGGTTAACTATCAGTTCAGTGATTTATGAGGTTCGGTGATTTACGATGTGCTTCCCTGCATGCTGTGCGAGCACGCCTGTAAATCGTCATCAGCACATTGCGTGCAGAGAAGCAGCCTTTGAAAAAGGACTTTTTTTTCCTGCATTTTAAACTGCAGCTGTGCCTCGTGTGGCAGCTGAAGTTGAAAAAGCAGGAAATAAAGGTCAGGTAAGAACCTGGGCGGGCAGGCAGGCAAAAACATCAGCAGACATAGAACCGGTTCTATGTCTGCTGCTCTTCAGAGCTACCGGTTCTACAGAGGTGGACAGAACCAGTAGAAACCCACCCCTGTTCCTAACCATCCATTAATAACATTTAGCAGAATAATTTTTCTCCTTGATTACATTCAGCATTGCACAATGTTTCCCAAATTTAATCTTTGCTTGTTCAATTATCAGTATTTACTGAAGCATAGCAAACATCAGCAAGCTATGGATTCCAACTTTCCCACATATCCATAACGACTTAGATGCCATTAATTAATATTTTCAGTAATACAGTTTTACCCTTTTATTCACATTGCTTTTCTTGTTGTTGTTGTTGTTATGGTCTCACAGTTACCTCAAGGTTTTCAGAACTCTTCATTGGAAGTAAGGTTGGAAATAAGGGTAGATAAGATTGGAGACATGAATGTAGAAGAGACAGAAGTGAATGCAGATTACAGGTAAACTGAAAAAAATGGACAAAAGTGAAAGAAGACAAGAGAGGATATTTGGATGTCAAGTAACAGATGCAACTACATCAAGAAAAGATAATTGGACAGAGTCTGATTGAAGATACCTAGAAATATCTTACATCATCTTCCTACTTCTCATAACAATCTCCCCCCTCCCCCCAAGTCCTTCTCAAAGTAGGAGAGGCACCAAGTTATCATCAACATTTTATTGTAACAAGCCACTAATGAGCTGAAACTTTTTATCATTTAGCAAACTTAACTGGGATAGCAGTGATGGAGAACATGATTGAGTTAGAAGAAGAAAGTGACATGTCTCCATTGGATGTTAGACAGTGGAGCTGATTCAAATAGAAAGAAAACTATAGCAGTGGATGAATAGATAAGGAGACAACATGGGAGACAGGGATAATGGCTGGAGCAGTGAAACATACAGAGGTAAATGCAAATTAAGGCTAAAGGACAAAGACAGGTGTGAAAAAGAGCATAGAACAGAAAGGACTATCAGGATAATTACTAAGACAAACTGAGAAAGATCTTGGCATCTCAGCAAGCTGCTGGAAAAGAAAACAAGTGGAAGGTAACTGAAAATGGGAAAAGCAACAGATTTGATTTGAAACTGAGACATTGTAATATCTAGTGCTGTTTTAGGCACAAAGCTAGCTGGGTGACCTTGAGCCAGTCACTTTCTCTTAGCCCCAGGAAGAAGGCAATGGCAGGCTAAAACTTAGCCGGGAAAACTGCAAGAAGGTATCTAGGCAATCTCTGAGAATCGGACATGAATGGAAGAAAGAAAAAATAATTGGTTTGGGAAGATATGGGGGCAGTAGCTTGGCAAGTCATTCCAAAGAAAGGGAGGGAGTAGTCAGATGCCCATTTCTCCTATTCTGGGCCAATTGCTTACCCCAATATCCAGATACTGGATTGCTGATAACATTGGAATCACAAATGTTTCTGAAAAAATCCATGTCTGTGCAATAAGATCATACACAACTCCATTTTGATTTCAAATAGCAAATAGATCTAACCTACATTACCAAATGGCTGGGGGGCGACTGGTGATTCTGAAATCTGTCTTGCCAAATTTCAAGTTCTGCATCAGCCACAATCCCAAGGTATAAATGAAAAGGGATGGCAAGCGATGGAGGTAATAAATCATGAACATCAGTGGTGGGATTCAAAAATTTTTACTGCCAGTTCTGTGGCAGATGTGGATGTGGGCTCAATGGGCGTGGCAGGGGAAGGATACTGTAAAATCCCCATTCCCTCCCCACTCCAGGGGAAGGTTACTGCAAAATCTCATTCCCTCCACACCCCACTAACCTGCTTTCCAGTTCCGTTCTCCTGTGCAGGGCAACAAAAGAAGACCCAGCTGATCAGCTGGGATTCGAGAGGCAGAAAATAGATGGGGGCAGGGCCAGTCAGAGGTGGTATTTGCCGGTTCTCCGAACTACTCAAAATTTCCACTACTGGTTCTCCAGAACTGGTCAGAACCTGCTGAATACCACCTCCGATGAACATATTTGTAACAATAGGCACATCATAGGGATTGTGTTTGTGAAACCTTCCCTGCCTCTTTGAAGTGGTTACTGACAATCTAGAATTGACATAAGGGTGAGTCATTTGGCATGATCAGATCACTCCTTGATTACCATAAGAGTCATTCATATTGAGAGCCTGCAATCAAAAATTTTCACACACATAGACTGCTCCCCTTTTTTTAGGAAGGGCAGACATGGGTTGTTCTCAAAGAGATTGTCAAAGTTGATCTTAGGATAGGAGATATGCTTCCTGCCTTGAAGAAGATAGTGGAGCATTCCCTCTTGAACAGAACTACCTGGAATTCAGCAAACCTTGATATTGATTGCCAAGTCTCAGGCAATCCATTATTGTGAAAATAGATGAATTTGGGCACCTTGGTAGAACATTTAGTGGATGTGGGAAAATGGATAAAGCTTAAGATATGCAAATACTGAAAGAAAGTTAGTGGTTAGTATGTAATCTTATAAGATGGCTGACAAAGATATGAGAGGACTTCTAGAAATGAGCAGATAGCGAAGTTCATTAGTGGTTTTATCAGTAAAACAGCAGTTCACTGTAGGGTGCAGAAAGCCTGGGGAGATCCAACACTTTCAAAGACACTCTGACTTAATAAACTCACTAATGAAAGGGGGCTGGACATTCCTTTCACATTTTCTAAAGATTCTGTACCACAAATCTAATTATCCCATTAAAACTCCTTGTGGAAGCCTATGTGATGCTTGCTTCCTTATCTGTGGCATGCTGTACAGGTTTGACAGGTCTGTTGGAAGAAGTAAAGAAGTAAAATAGCTTTGGACAGGACTTAGTTCTGTTATGTGGAAATGAGAATTAGTATGTCAAGTCTTGCAACTTGCAATGTTGGCAAATTCAGGATACAAGAACTGCTTGGATTTCCGGAAAGATTTTTATTGCTAATAGGCTAATGTAACAAAACCTTAAGAGCCTGCCAAGCAATTCTCTTGCTCAACTTTCATCTACCTTAATTAAAGAAAAATAGCTCTGAGCCCCTTTCTCATGCTTTCTCCCTCCCGACTCAAATGTGTCTTTTGCAACAATCCTATTTCTTTCCTGTTTTCTACAGGTTTGATAGGTCTCCATTCCATCACAGTACTTATGCATATATAAGATTACATCCCAAAGTATCTGGGCTAAAGTTAAAAAATTAATGTGAGCTACTGTTTGCCTACAATTTTGAATAGCAGTCCAATCTGTTATATATTTATTGTGACTTTGAATGAAGGTGCTGCTTCTAAGCATATAGGACATTATAGAGATCATGCATAAACTGTTTCAACTCCCACCCTCAAAATGACTCTATAGAGCACTGCACACCAGACCAACTAGACACAAGAATAGTTTTTCCCCGAACACTATCAGTCTGCTAAACAAATAATTCCCTCAACACTGTCCAACTATTTATTAAGTCTGCATTACTATTACTATTAATATTCTCATCATTCCTATCACCCATCTCCTCCCACTTGTATGACTGTAACTTTGTTGGTTGTATCCTTACGATTTATATTGACTGTTTCCTGGTATGATTTGATTGCTTATTGTATCCTATGACTATCATTAAGTGTTGTACTTTATGATTCTTGATGAATGTATCTTTCTTTTTATGTACACTGAGAGCACATGTACCAAGACAAATTCCTTGTGTGTCTAATCACACTTGGCCAATAAATAATTCATTCATTCATTCTGCATGGAATAGAAATCAATATGTGCAATACAGGGAGTTGTCATTATATACAGTGGGTGAAATGTGTTAAATCAGACAAATACAATAGCTCTGGAGAAATTAGGCAAACTAAGTAGATGTAGTTTGAAAATTGTTAACCATTTGGAGGAAAGACTGGACTTATTTCTAGGTTCCTTAGTGTAAGTAGAAAGGACGTTGGTACTTACCTGACATGCCCATTCTCTTTGAGCTGTGAAGAGCATCCAGTAGTGGGAGGTCCTTCAGTCTCTGCATGTCTAGGCTGGGCTTAATTTGTGGAACGCTCCTCCTCCTCCACGGAACTCCTCCCCAGCGTTCCCCAGTTTTGGCGAAGATGAGAGAAATAAACACCCTCGTCCTCAATGCCCTAACAATTCATTGGCCGAAACAGGACCCCACCAGACAAAGGGTTGGGCTGGATGCTCTTCACAGCTCAAAGAGAATGGGCGTGTCAGGTAAGTACCAACAGCCTTTCTCCCATGAGCTGTTCAGAGAATCTAGTAGTGGGACATACCAAAGCTTGGCCTGTCCTACGGGAGGGGCTCTGTCTGGCCTAGAATCTCCTCCTGGTCCCTGTGGACCCATTCCAGAACTCTTCTGCCAAAGGAGGCCTCAGAGGATGCAAACACATCTATTTTATAATGCCTAATGAATGGCGATGGAGAGGCCCATGTTGCAACTCGACAAATTTCAGTTATTGGTGCCCGTGTGGCCCATGCTGCCGATGTTGTGATGCTCCTTGTTGAATGAGCTGTTATGCCCGTGGGAACCTGTAGTGATTGAGTCTGATATGTTTTCGCTATCACGGCCCGTAGCCAATGGCCTATTGTAGAAGATGAGACCTTGTATCCCTGAGTGTTGGGCTGAAACATCACAAATAAGGCTTCCGTTTTTCTGAAAGTCGCTGTGCGGTTAATATATATTCTCAATGCTCACCTCACATCAAGCCGATGCCATTGTAGTTCCAACACTTGGGGTGGTCTGGGACAAAAATTAGGAAGTATCAGCTCTTGTGCCTTGTGAAAAGCCGAGTTAATTTTGGGTATAAACGTAGGATCAGGACGAAGGACCACCCAGTCAGAATGGAAGACACAAAGATCTTGTCTGATAGACAAAGTTGCAAGTTCTGAAATACCACAAGCGGAAGTGATCGCTACAAGGAAAACTACTTTATACGTCAGAAATTGGAAACTTGATGATTTCAAGGGTTCAAAAGGGCCCTTAGTGAGTGCAATGAGGACCTTGTTAAGGTCCCAGGTGGGATAATGGTGTACCGCCGGTGGGCGTAAATTTGTGGCTCCTCGAAGGAAACTCCGTATGCGTGGGTGATGGGAAAGAGATAGTAGACCTTCACAAGGGAGGACTGATGCCAAAGCCGTCACCTGTCTTTTCAACGTATTAGGTGATAATTCCTTGTCAAGTCCTTCTTGCAAGAACTCTAGTTTTTGAGCCACAGATGGAGAGATGGGATCAATTTGAGACTTGGTACACCATTTGCAGAAACTGGACCATGTGGCATTGTAAATGTGAGTTGTTGAGGGGCGTCTGACAGCTTGGATGGTGGCGATAACTTTGTTGGAAAACTTTTCACTCTTCAGATGACTCTGCTCAACCTCCAGATGGTCAGGTGCAACCATTGAGGGTCCAGATGTTGAAGGGGTCCCTGGGTTAGCAAGACCCTATCTGGCAGAATTCTCCATGGTGTTGATATGGATAGACTGCAGAGGTCTGCAAACCATGGCCGTCTGGGCCAGTAAGGAGCTAATAGAAGTAGCTATGCCCTCTCATCTAGCAGCTTCTGGATGACCTTGGGAAGCAGTGAAAGTAGTGGGAATGTGTACAGAAGTCCCAGGGTCCAGCGACAGTGGAGCGAATTGAAGTTCTCAGCTCCTTGCGAGGGGTATCTGGAAAAAATCTCGGGAGCTGAACATTGAGGGGGGAAGTGAACAGGTCCACCACCGGCTGTCCAAATGTCCTGACCGCCTCTTGTAACAGGGTCGGATGGAGGCGCCACTCTGATTGATCGATCGTGGCCCTGCTTAGCCAGTCTGCCTGTGTATTCGACAGTCCCGAAATGTGCTCTGCTCTGATGGAAAGTAGGTTGCTCTCCGCCCAACGACACAAGCGCTCTGCTTCCCGTATGAGGTGTTTCGACTGTGTGCCCCCCTGTTTGTTTATGTGAGCTTTTGTTGTTATGTTGTCAGTCAATATTAGTATGTGTTGATTGCGTACCTGTGGAAGGAAGCTGCGGAGAGCCAGGTGTACTGCTCAAAGCTCCAGCCAGTTTATGCTGCATGACTGTTCTGTGGAGGACCAACAGCCTTGGGCTGTGAGCGATTGAAAGTGAGCTGCCCATCCAAACAGGTTGGCATTGGTGGTGATGGTAAGTCTGGGGCTCTTTGAAGAGACAACCTCTGTTTATGACTGGTCTGGTCCACCAGTGGAGAGATATGAGGACCTTTGATGGAACCTTGACCTTGCATTTGGAGTTGCTTCGGCCGGATCGCTGGTACGGGAGCAGAAACCACTGGAGGGATCTAGTGTGGAGGCAGGCCCAAGGAATAATAGATATACATGAGATCATTTTGCCTAACAATTTTGATAGGTCAGCTAGGGGTACCCTTGTTTGTAACTCTGATCTCCTTAACTAATTGATGGATGCTGTTTTGTCTATCTGGTGACAGGAAAATTTTGCCTTCCACTGTATCTATGATTGCCCCCAGATGGATTAATCGAGTCGATGGTGTTAAATGACTCTTTTTCCAATTTATTGAGAACCTGTGTAGTTGTAGGGATTGTAGTGTGGTCTGAGTATCTCTGATGCTTGATGAACGGAAGATGACAAAATTAATATATCATCAAGGTAACACTGAAGTCATACAGGTACACCTCGGAGATGAGCAGCAAGAGCTGCAAGAACCTTTGTGAAGGTCCTGGGGGCAGATGCTAGTCCGAAAGGGAGAGCCACATATTTGAAATGGTGGTTATCATAACAGAATTTCAAAAATTTATAGTGGGAAGGCCGAATAGAGATATGTAGGTACACCTCTGTCAGCTCTATGGACGTAAGGACGTCACCCTTTCTGATGCAAAGTAAGATAGATTGCAGGGTGTGCATTTTAAATTTGCGATATACTAAGAAACGGTTAAGACGCTTCAGATCTAATATTCTCTCCACCCCCCAGAACTTTTGGGAACAACAAAAAGATGTGAATAGAAACCTCACCCTCGTTGATTGGTAGCTACTGGTTGGATGGCTCATATGTCCAGTAGATGATGGATAGCTGTTTCCATAAGATTACGTTTAACTGGATCTCTGGAAACAGGGCATGACATGAAAAAGTCTGGGGGAGTGGATTGAAACTCCAGCGCAAGGCCAAATCTGATAATGTCTCTGACCCAGGAATCAGACATTGAGGAGTCCCATTGGTCCGCAAATAATTTAAGGCGTCTGCCAATGGGAGCTGGGTCTGGGGAGTTATCTTGGACGCCAGAAAGACCTATTTCCTGCTCCTCAAAAGGATCTTTTGGATTGGCCACCCCCTCTGTTCCTATCCCCGAAGTCGAACCTCTCTGGCTGCTGCCCTGGTCTGAATGATGGGGTCCCTGGTATCTGGGTGAGAAGGATCCCTGATAAAAGGGCCGAAAGGATCCCCTCCGAAAGGACTGAGGGTTTCTAGAATCTGACTTCTGAAAAAGGGAAGGTAAATTTTTCTTTTTGTTTTGGGTTTCGATTAGCAGCAGATCAAGGGCAGGGCCAAACAGTCTTCTCCCGCAATAGGAGATGAAGCCAGCTTGCATTTGTGCTTAATGTCCGCTTGCCAATGTTTTAACGATAATAAGCGTCACGCTGTGACATGTGAAGTAATGGCCCTGGCTGAAAACTTGACCGCATGATAAGTTGCGTCAGCTGAGAATTCAGCGGCTGCTATAAGTTTTGCAATATCTTTGTGTGCTCTAATGTTGGAATTAGGGACATGCTCCCGTAAGAGATGTAGCCACCTGAGAGAAGCACGGGTAAAGAAGGAAGCGGCCGTGGCCGCTCTGATGGCCCATGCATCAGACTGATGGGCCATGCGTAGGGCAAGCTTGACCCGTTTTTCTTCTGGCTTTAATGCCTCCAGTGCTTCACTGGGAATGAGGATGAGGATGCTAATCCCACTATAGGTTCATCTACCTCAGGAGTATTCAACAATTTTGAGAAATCAGGGGCCAAATTAAAATATTTCCTGTCATATCCCATGGGGGCAGGGTACACCACTGCAGACATCCACTGTTTCTGTATCAGGTCTGAAAACATGTGAGGAACTGGAATGACATCTGCCTCGACTACCGGTTGGTTGAAAATTAGATTTTCTTGTCCCACTTCTGAAGGAGTTGGAGTGGTAGAAGCGGCTGACTTGTTCAGGCATGCAATGTTTTTTGCCTTAAACAAAAGTGATCTGAATAGTTGTGGGCGGGATAAGCCTGTAAATACAGGTTGATCAGGAACAAGGCCCTCATCCTCAGACATCCCCCTTTCTAGGGGGTCCACTTCTGATAGGGCTGGGTCACTGTCATGTATTGATCCTGATTCAATCTGTTCCATTTGATCAATTTGATCCACTTCTTCCGCCTCCTCCTCCTCCTCCTCCCCCTCCTGTGGCCCCTGGAGGGGCATGTCCCCCTAAAACTGTACCTGGGTATAGTGTTGCTCCGATCTGGTCAATGACCTTAGCGATTGAGAATCATAGTCAGTGGTTACAGAGTGTTCCCTGATCAGAATTGTGTGTTGAAGACCTGCTGCAATTCCCTGGTGGATTGCCAGCTCCATCCACACCTTCATTCTCTCTGGAACTTCCTCTGGAAGAATGTCGTCCTGTCGAAGACCAGCAGCCGTTGGAGTGAATGTAGCTTCAGGAGCCCTTCACGTGGTCTGTGTTCCAGGTAACTGGGCCTGTTGACTCTGGGAAACCAAGCTGTGTCTGGATGAGAGGGAGAGATCTAGAGGAGGAGGAGGGTGGTAAGAAGTAGACGGTACTGGACTGGGGGGCAGAAGGTCCTGTGAGGCCCCGTGTGCCTCCCTTGCACGCCTATCTATTTACTTTTCTAATGCTTTATGGCACCTGTTGGCATCCTTTTCTGAAGCTTTAGAATGACCTTTTGTTTGCTTAGATTTGTGCTGAGATTTAGCTTTGACCCTTGATGTTGAGGTCTGAGAGCTATTACCGCCTGCCATTTTGATTGAAAAGATGCAGTATGCTCGTTATTCAAAGTGATACTTTGGGGGCGGTTGGCATGCCCAGGGTCCTGATCCAAGAAGGGACTGGTTGCCCTGGTAATATCTTATCCCCTTATTTTTTTTTTGTTTTTTTAAAGATATATGTATATATGAGTCATGTCATAGTAATATCTTTCGTTATTAAGATATTTATTATTATTATTATTATTATTATTATTATTATTATTATTATTATTGTTATTATTATTGTTATTATTATTGTTATTGGAGTGAATGATAGTCACCAATATATATAGATATAAATAATATAAATATAAATAATATAAATATAAATATAAATATAAATAATTATATATATATATATAAATAATTATATATATATATATATATATATATATATATATATATATATATATATATATATATATATATATATATATATATGTGGATCTTTGGTTATTCGGTTTTCTCCACGTAAGATTGGAAGTATCTAGCACGCGTTTGATGAAGTCTCATTCATCATCTTCAGGCTTCTGTCTTCAACTCTGTGCTTCTCAGTCTGAGAAGCACAGAGTTGAAGACAGAAGCCTGAAGATGATGAATGAGACTTCATCAAACGTTGCCTAGATACTTCCAATCTCTACGTGAGAAAACCCAATAACCAAAGATCCACATACAATCTACCACAGAACCTCAGAAAATATATATATATATATATATGGTGTTGTTTGCTTGGTTCGAGGGTATTTTCCCACGTCATTGTAGTTCTTTTAAAGTTGTAGCAACGTTTCAGCAGAATCTCATCTGCCATCATCAGGCTTCTGTATTGTGTCCGTCTGTGGGTCAGACTTTTACAGTGGTTTCAGATTTAACTAATGATACCTAACTAATGATAGCCGTCCATTTACCCGAAGCCAAGCTGCACTAAAGGCCTCCATTAAAGTAACACAATGCTGCCAGCCAATCAAGATACAAAAAGAGCCTAAAAACAGACAGAAGATATCAGAGACACCCATCAAGCAGAACACAGCAAACTCCGAGACCAATAAACACAGACCAAGACTCCCAACCAATCAGGATGAAGAAAAAACCATTCTGGCACAGCAATAGGCTGCTCCAAATTTAAATCTGAAACCACTGTAAAAGTCTGACCCACAGACGGACACAATACAGAAGCCTGATGATGGCAGATGAGATTCTGCTGAAACGTTGCTACAACTTTAAAAGAACTACAATGACGTGGGAAAATACCCGAACCAAGCCGAACACCATACATGTAAGTACCCGCGAAAACTTAAGAAAACAAATATATATATATATATTCCACCAGGCTGTCAATCATTTGGAAGCCTGCACTCACAAACAAAAAAATCTCCACACCACAAGCCAGGCAAACACCTGGGCACAAACAGATCCCCCCTGATACCTCCAGCTCAAACACACCCCAACCAGGCACCCAGATGAAACCCAGCTTCCTAACTAATGATAGCCGTCCATTTACCCGAAGCCAAGCTGCACTAAAGGCCTCCATTAAAGTAACACAATGCTGCCAGCCAATCAAGATACAAAAAGAGCCAAAAAACAGACAGAAGATATCAGAGACACCCATCAAACAGAACACAGCAAACTCCGAGACCAATAAACACAGACCAAGACTCCCAACCAATCAGGATGAAGAAAAAACCATTCTGGCACAGCAATAGGCTGCCCCAAATTTAAATCTGAAACCACTGTAAAAGTCTGACCCACAGACGGACACAATACAGAAGCCTGATGATGGCAGATGAGATTCTGCTGAAACGTTGCTACAACTTTAAAAGAACTACAATGACGTGGGAGAATACCCGAACCAAGCCGAACACCATACATGTAAGTACCCGCGAAAACTTAAGAAAACAAATATCAAACCTCTACGGGGAGGAAATAAACAGCCAGATCAAAACCTACGAGAAACTGGAAATTAAAAGAGCAGGAATACTATGTGACCTCCAATTCCTACGCAGCTGCAGAGACAACAATACTACACCAACCTGCTTCAAATTAACATTTCATCAAAGCACAGCAGCCACTAAACGTATCCTGAAAAGAACTGAAATGGCTCTACTACGGAACGAGCTCCACAATAAGAGATTCCGATTAGATCAGTTAAACAAAGATTTGCTAGCACTACACCTGGAACTGAGCAGCAAAATCCACCCTCTACTTTGGGACAAGATAAAACAACTTACAACTTGGACAGCTGATTCTGAAGGCATTTACAAACAGGAAAAATTATTGAAAAAATTAAAGAAATTAGAACATATGACAAGAAAACCCCAACAACTCACAACAACACCTGAAACAATTAGTGCACAACGTTTCCAACAGAGAACTCACCAAAACAGAAACAGATGTTCTAACCAAAGGATTCAATTATGCTATAGCACCCCAAAAAATCCCCACAGAATCCATCATATGTGCAGTAGAATCCAGCCTAACTAAATTAAATACAGATGAAGCTGATAAAATAAGACACCAAGTTACCAATATCCTATGCACAAGCAAGCCACCCAAAAGCAACTTACAGAAAAATGAAATTAAAGCACTACAAACCCTGAAAAGAGATAGCAGCATAATCATCCTCCCAGCAGACAAAGGAAATGCCACTGTAGTAATGGACAGAAAAGACTACGAAACAAAATTGACAGACCTACTCCAAGACTCCACATACAAACCCATAAACACAGACCCAACCACATATCTGGAAAAATTAACCAAGAAGAAAATTATAACCAGCCACATAAGCAAAGAGATCCAACACACGATTATACCCAGAGAGAAATCTTCCAGATGCCCCAAACTATACGGCCTCCCAAAATACACAAAGAAGGCATACCTCTCAGACCCATAGTCAGCTCCAGAGGAGCACCACTACAAAACCTAGCCAAATACCTAGCAAAGCAGCTACAGCCCCATGCTGAAACAGCAGCTTCACATGTACAAAACTCATACCACTTCTTGGAAATGATCAAAGATCTACACGTGGAGCAAGAAGATCTGCTTGTAAGTTTTGACGTGGTTTCCCTATTCACTCAAGTCCCGATAAAAGAGACCCTTGAAATCATCAAAAATAAATACCAACCAGCCAAACACCTCATGGAACTAACAGAACACTGCTTAACCAACACATATTTCATATACAAAGGACAAAGATACAAACAAATAGAAGGAGCCCCATGGGATCACCACTGTCACCTGTCATTGCTAACCTGTTCATGGAAGAATTGAATCCAGAGCCCTGGCCAATGCCATCCTCAAACCCAAACTATGGTTAAGATACATCGATGACACATTCGTGATTTGGCCCCATGGACAAGAAAACCTAAACAATTTCCTAACACACCTAAACAGCGCACACCCCAAAATCAAGTTCACCATGGAAACAGAAACAAACAAACAACTACCATTCCTAGATGTACTAATCTACAAAAAAACAGATGGCACACTAGGACACACCATATACCAGAAGAAAACACACACCAACCGCTACCTCAACGCCCAATCCCACCACCACCCAGCACAGATAAACTCCGTGGCTAAAACACTAATTACCAGAACCAAACGCCTGGCAGACAAGACACACATTAAGGCTGAACTATGCACCCTGACTAAAGTACTGACAGCCAACGGCTTCCACAAAAGCAAAATCACCAGCTTGATCCACAAAAACACACTGAAACATAATAGAGACCCAGAAGATGAACAGACCTATGGAACAGCTGTCCTGCCCTACATAAGAGGTACTACAGACAAAATTAGTAAGGTACTACACAGACATCACATCAGGACTGCCTTCAAAACAGACAGAAAAATAGCAGCCATCCTTAGCAACCCCAAAGATAAAATTGACCTGGAAAACCAAGGCATATACGAAGTCCCCTGTGCATCATGCCCGGCCACATACATTGGACAGACCAATAGAAGAATAAGTACCCGCCTGGATGAACACAAAAATGCAGTCAAAAAGCTGGAACACACTTCCTCACTAGTCCAACACATGGAAGCTACAGGTCATAGCATCAACTTCAATGGCACCAAAACCCTGGCCACTATGGAAAACCCTAGCCACAGAGTCATCAGAGAAGCCATAGAGATTGAAAAAAGACCAGAAAGCATGAACAGAAGAGATGATTCCACCAGGCTGTCAATCATTTGGAAGCCTGCACTCACAAACAAAAAAATCTCCACACCACAAGCCAGGCAAACACCTGGGCACAAACAGATCCCCCCTGATACCTCCAGCTCAAACACACCCCAACCAGGCACCCAGATGAAACCCAGCTTCCTAACTAATGATAGCCGTCCATTTACCCGAAGCCAAGCTGCACTAAAGGCCTCCATTAAAGTAACACAATGCTGCCAGCCAATCAAGATACAAAAAGAGCCAAAAAACAGACAGAAGATATCAGAGACACCCATCAAACAGAACACAGCAAACTCCGAGACCAATAAACACAGACCAAGACTCCCAACCAATCAGGATGAAGAAAAAACCATTCTGGCACAGCAATAGGCTGCCCCAAATTTAAATCTGAAACCACTGTAAAAGTCTGACCCACAGATATATATATATATATATATATATAGAAAAACAGCTTGATATAGTGAATATCCAAACAACCAAATTAAGAACATCTGAAAAGGCCAAGATAAGAAAGAGAGACTTTCAACAGCTTCCCTGCACAGGTGGACATGGGCCTGGGTGCTCGCTGTTGTGCCGCTGGGTGGATAAGGCTGTGAGGGTTAAGCCAACCATGACATTGCTGGGACACTATAATTCCTACTTTGTTAAATAGAATTCTAATAACCATAAATTAATTGTAGAGCCATATTATTACAAATCTTAAACTATGTTTTTTTTTTAAATAGACATGGCATATGATAATAACCGCATTGTTTTCTGCATTCATATGTAATGGATGGGGAAAATTTGTCTTATTGAAGACAAGCAAAGGCATTATTCTATTGTAATAGAAACCTTTTAATAAAACCTGCTTATTCCATCATTTCTTTGGATCCTACTAAATTGCAGTATTTTGTTCAAAACAAAATGGAAAGACCTAGAATAAAATGGAGCAATTTCAGCAGCGAAGAATACACCTGTAATTCAATTTCATGGCACCTCATTTCAGTATATGTTACCTTTGCTGTACTGAAAATGTGTCTGAGTATAACAATTCTTACCTTAGTAAGCCAAATTCTCAAGACACAAGTGAGCTTTAAATGGCAAAGACTAGAAGCAATAGCAATTTGTACCATTTCCCTAAGGTTTTTTAAAATGTCTCCTTATATTCTTTTTTTTATTTCAAGAAACTCCTAGGAACAATTTTAAAATAATTCTTGATCATTAGTGCTACAAATACGCTTGGGTTGCAGAAAATATCAGAAAAGAAGCTGCACCCCACCCCCAAACTAATGAAAGAAAAAGAGAAGGTCAGTTTTGATATAATGGAAAGCAATTAGAAAAAAAATAGAAGAGAATAGAAGAGTCTTAACCATAATTTCAACTGGGAAATTGTAAGCATCCTAGATTAAGCTAAATTTAAAAATGCTAAGGAATTCCTGGAAGTTTATCATTCAAATAAATCAGCCACGAAAATGGCACATAGAGATGAACCATATTTACACACCATTCAAAAGAGACAATAAAAAAACTAAGAAGGAAACTAAAAAACCAGAACACGTCCTTCTCTAGCAGGCCATACCCAGATAAGCAGGGATTAACCCTAGGCAAACAATCAAGCAGAAAACAACAACACAATCAAAGAACTGCCTAGGAGAAAGCCATATGGCTTTATATCCACCAACATTGGTAGGGCAATGTAGATAAACAGGAAGCAAATCCCACACTCACTAGCACTGTTGATGTTACTCAGTCAGATAATTAAACATCTGTAAGCAAACAAGCAAGCTCAGAGGGTATCAAGGACTACAAATTTTAGAACAAGTTATGTTTTGCTGCTATTGGCAAAGCAAAATATACCAAAAAATATCAGTTGAAAATGGGACCAGAATTTTCAGTGGAGGCATACATTCATCACGAATACATACATATGTATTCGTGATGAATGTAGATCATAGGTATCCAAACTCTTGGTTTGCTTAAGCCATACAGAGTGAAGAGGTATTGTCTTGGCCCAGAACTTCTCACACTGTACAGGTAGTCCTTGACTTACGCCCACAATTGAACCCCAAAATTATGTTGTAAAGTGAGAAATTTGTTAAGTGAGTTTTGCCCCATTTTACAATGTTTCTTCTCACATTTGTAAAGTGAATCACTGCAGTTGTTAAGTTAGTAAAATGGTTGTTAAGGGAATCTGCCTTCCCCATTGATTTGCTTGTCAGAATACCCAAGGACACTGCAACCATCATAAATATGAATCAGTTGTCAAGCATTCAAATGTAAATCATGTGACCATTGGGATTCTGCAAAGATCCTAAGTGTGAAAAATGGTCTTGATACTTTTTCAGTGCTGTAGTAACTTTGAACAGTTACTAAGTGAACTGTTGTAAGTCGAGGACTACCTGTAAATCACTGCAGGCTAACTGCACTACCAGTTCTCAGAAATGTTCAACTGATTGCAAGTTAAACTTAGAAAAGATAATCGTTGCCTCTTATGACTTGCCTGCCAGTATGTTTATATTTTATTCCTATCAAGACTATTGTCTCAACTGCTAAAATTGTAACTAAATTATTGAAAACATTTGGGTATACCATTTCCTGATCTGGTAGAACTATAGGTTTATCTTTAAATATGCAGCTATGTTACTTCTGAAATGTATAGAAATGAAATGAACTAATTCTGCTTAACAGCTCTGATATTTATCCTTCTGTGAAAAGGGAACTATAACCTTAATGTTTTCTGATTTCATTACTCCTGGCCATTACTAAGTTACAATATTAATGAAACACTCGATAATAGAAGCAGACAGCAAGTGAGAAGTTTATCCTCAGCAGTTTATAAATCTAATGAATATGCTAAAATCTTTTCCTTCTAAAACCTATTTTTCATTTTTACTTCGAACACTGCATTTGTGAATTAAACTAATTGTGAAGTACACAACACTGAGAGAATAAATAAACATCAATTACATTTTTGTGTAAAAGAGGCAGTGTTGCAGGCTAATTCACTGCTCATTGTCAGGAGTTTGATCCTGACAGGTTCAAGGTAGACTCAACCTTCCATCCTTCCGAGGTTAGTAAAATGAGAATCCAGATTGTTTGGGGCAATATGCTGACATTTGTAGACTGCTCAGAGAATGCTGTAAAGCACAATGGAGTGGTGTATAAGTCTAAGTGCTACATTTTTGATTCATAAAACTTGATAAAATACATTCCAAAAACCCCCAGTGTGATTGAGTAGCATCAAGTTCCGCTAGGTATGAGAAAAACAGTGCTTAAACTCAGTGGAAATTAACTAGCTTTATACCTGAAGCTTCATAATCTATACTTCTCCATGCTTTCCTGCCTTAGTAAATTAATTCTATGCTGCACTTAATTAGAGTTACAACACATAGATGAGCAGCAGAATGAAGGCATTGCAATGCATATATGATAACATATTGGCAAGCCTGAATTTTAAATGTAATAAAATTTTCTAAAGAGAATAAAGAGTAATATATTCAAATTACCGTATTAATTTGCAGTTCCTTTGTTTTGCATCAGTTACAGAAGCCAGAAAAGAGACATTCTTTTTTTTTTTTTTTTGTAAATTTTATTTGAGTTTTCACAAACAGAAAAAAAATACAAATAAAACATCTTTTTTTAAAGTAGCGTAATCCCGGGTTACATTTCTTCGTACAGACACAAATTCAGGTTCATGCTCATTTTTATATTCTATTCCATATCTTATTACTATTTTACATTTTCTACATAGCTTCTCCCCTCTTTTAATTTTCTCAATTTTATTTTAATTATCTCATCTCAATTCAAATCATTGTATTTATATTTTTGTCTGTCCTGTTTCAATTATCTATTATCTTTTCTCATTAAACAAAATTTCTCCTATAGTTACTGATTGGAGTATGACGCCTTTATATCTTTTCCCTAAAGTTGTAACATTCAATATAATACATAACTTCCATTCGGATTCTGCTTGGTACATTCTTAAAATACACACTGTATTCTTAAAAAAAGAAAAAAAATATAAATGTATATAATTAAAACAACATTCCATTCCAATTCAATTCTATCATTAATATTTATATTCATTAAAGTCTTAACATCTTTAACATTACTTTTCAATTAAATATCATACTTCTATGGGAACAATTATAAGCTTTCCATAGTTAATTCCCCCCCCCTTCACTTATATTTTATAAGACATTAACTAATTAAAATGTTCCCGTTCCTTCCTAATTCAATTTTCTCATTTATTTTATTTCACTTATTTTATTCACAAACTTTTCACTAAATTACACTAACTATTTTATCCCTCATTTTAATCATATGTTCTTTCCAATTTTCTAAAGTTATTTCTATTACTAATATAACAATACAATCTTATGTACCTTTACAGAATCCCTTTTTCAGTTAGTTTTTCACCCATTATCTCTAAATAGGTCGTTTCTCTATATCTTGCCCCGGTCCTTTGTAACTTTCCTTCTTCCCTCTCTTCTTCTCTATCCCCTTTTTACCCCCTTGTCTCTCTACCTCTATTTCTCTCTTCTGCATTCCCCTTTTCTGTTGCTTTCCAGTATTATACTTATTTTTCAAATTATTTTTCTTTTCTTTGGTTGTTTTTTTAAGTCTTAAATTCTCCATTCTCTTCCCCCCCCCTTTCCTTTTTCTTCCCCACATAAAATTGCTTGTTCATTAAAGATGGCTTCTTCTTTGTCCCAGTCTTCTTGTTTTGCAGTCTTTTCTTGTTGTTTCTCATAGTTCCAAATCTCCATTTCTAAGAATTGAAAAATGAAGCCAAAAGAACCCTTCCCTTCTTGTGCATCTTCTTTGTACTTTTTAAGTTCCATTTTCAATTCATCCAGAAGTGGTGCCATTGTATAAATTTTTAAACAACCACCTGATTGATTTTAGTCATTCAAATATAATAACCAAGAATCCAAAGATCACCAAATAATCCAAATATATGCAAGCTGTTTCTTTTTTGCTCCTTTTTTTCACTTTCTCTTCCTGAGGTTACTATTTAGGTGCAAAGTTTCAGTTAAAATGTATCTTTTAGAAGTCTTGTTGAAGTTTTACTGTAGATTCTTTTTAATTCCAGGCAGTCTCCTCCCTCTTCCAGATCCTGCCCTTATTCTTTTTCTCTTCCTTCTTGCTTATGAAAAAGAAAATTTTTAATGTCCAGAAATCTTTATTATCCCTTTGGCGTTTTGTTTTATTTTCAGCTTAATTGCCTATTGATGTCAAAGCGTATTTTTCCGATTTCTTATTTAAGTCTCTTTGTTGTCAGTATAGGGAAGGAGAGAGAAGGAAAAATAAGCCAAACCTTTCCCTTTTCACTTTCCTTCGCTGCTTCCGACTCTTCTTTGGGAGCAATATTATTTTTTGTAAGTTTAAATTCCAGGGTACCTTAGTTGTTGCTTTTACAATTTAATCCGGTCAGCCAAAACTTTCACTTCTTATCTTCCTCCTGCACATTCTTTTCTGGTCGAGTTCTCCTTTGTGGTGGCCATTTCTGACCACCGCTGCAACCACCTTCGGGAAAGGGAGTAATGGCCAGCTGAAGAGGAGAGGTGCGGCTCTCCTCGACCCTGCTGGCCGTATCTCCCCTCTTCACCACCTCTACGCGGTGGCTTAGCCCCAAAACCAGCCGGCTCGGGGCACTCCAGTGGCGAGCCCAGACAGAAACCGTGCACGATTGTGGATTTCTGTCTGTCGCCGAAGCCCTTCAAACCGGAACCTCAGAAAAGAGACATTCTTTACCAAGATAATTAGCTTCAAATTTTTAAGACAACCTCTGCAGTTTCCATCGTATCCCGGAACAAGTGAATAGAGGTACACTACAGCAATGTTTTTCAACCTCAGCAACTTTAACATGTATTGACTTCAATTCCCTGCTGGCTGGGGAATTCTGGGAATTGAAGGCCACACATCTTAAAGCTGCTGACGTTGATAAAAAAAAATTACATCACCAAAGCAGAAAATCAGTTGAGATGCAAAGAACTGCAAAGTGGCAAACATAATGTGACCATTCTTTCTTCCAAACACCTACCGTATAACTGCTTTGACAATTTCTATAAGGCCAACGATAAAGGTGCCAATCTGATTTCAAGGGGAGGACTGTCACAGAGAAGCATTGCTTATGAGCCTTGGCCCCTTTTCCTCTCTGATATTGAGACAATGTAAAGATATTGGTTAGAGAGTTTTACTGGATGAGTTGGGTGAGCACCTTTACATGAAGATGTCAGTACAGTAAGCATTCCAATGCCAAATCATACCAGACCTTATAGATCAGGGGTGTCAAACTCAAGGCCCGTGGGCAGGATCCAGCCCATGGGGTGCTTAGATCTGGTCCATGGGGCCACCCTGGAAACTACAAAGGGCCAGCCTGCACAGCCCTCCTAGGCTCCGTTTTCAGCCATGTTGGCCTCCTGCAGCCCTATGCCAGCAAAAATGGAGCTTGGGGGACATGATTTGACAATGCATGGGTCACTATATTTTTCACTAATTAAAGTTTCCAGGTGATCTTCAAAGGCAATGCATTCATGGAAATAAACAACTGTGGATAAAAACACAAGTTACTATGTCAAGTGTCTTCTACTCCAAGTAATGCTGCACCTGTAACACTGGCCCACACTGGGTAAAAGTCGTCCTGCAACCATAATATCTACCTATCAATCAAGCAGTAGACTCCCAAGACATGGACCTGTTCTTTTAAGAATAGCGGCACACTCAAGTGTTAGCACTGGAGATGACAGAGACTCCTTCTTCACAAATAACTCATTCTTGCTTGGGTTCAATTTCAACCTATTTCATTCTGGCCAGAAACTGGTTTGATACTTCCAACAATTTCCAGGTCAGCTCACTCTAGAAATATACCTGAGTATCCTCTAGTTATTATTTGTCACCCTATTATGCTGACAGTATCTCATCTAGAAAAATTATTTCTTGCAATGTTAGTTAAGTGGAGGGAATAAGAGAATTTATCTTTCTCTCACTGTTGCTGACTGGTACCACTACTGTACATACATTCAGTAGAACAGTGCCCCCCAAACTCTTGTAGTCAATCCATGGGGATACCATGATTTATTATTTCAAATGCCATCAAAGGTATAAAAAGATCAGGAATGTTGCACTCTACAAATCAATGCAGTTTGCATCCCATGACCAATGCAGTTTGCATCCCATGACCCAATCTGAATCCCAGCTGGAAAAAAAAAAATCTAATCTGCTTTCATGAGAGGTGTACTGTAATGTCAAACTCGCAGCCCGCAGGCCGGAAGTGTCACATGCTGGCCCCATCCCTACCCGGTTTAGCAAAGGGGAATAAAATTCCGATTTGTCACACGATATTGCCATGACACCGCGAGTTTGACACCCCTGCTGTAATTCATAGAATACTGCTTTCTTGACACCTGCTCAAAAAAGGAAGGTTGAAGACAGGGCAATAGTTGTCTAAAACTGTAAGGTCCAGGGTGACTTTATCAATCAGCTGATTAATGGCTTATATGGCTACCCATCTTACAGAAGCACCCCTAGCTGCCATCATGTCAACCACCTTATCTGCAAAGGCATCCATAGGAACAATCAAAGGGAAAAGAGGCAAATGATGAAAACAGCATTCCAAAACTGCAATGCAATTTCCACCCCTTCTGTGTATGATTTTCCACATATACAGTATATGAAATTGGTAAATCTTACATGAAAGAACAATGAAACTTTTGTCATTTTGACAAAAATCTCCAATCCCGCAGATGCTCCTGCTTAGCTAGGAATAATTTAATAAGATTTACTTCTGTATAGACATATATTGGGTGGTAGGGCAAGCCAGAACTTTACTTATTTATTGTTCTGTTCAAAATAAAAGCAAAATGACAGTGCTAGGCCAAGAAAAATAATCACTCTGAAGGAAATTCTTTAATGTGGTTATCCAAGAGCCATCCTTGTGCTTCTTTCAAAATGACAGCTGGCACCTGTAGCCTTCTGTGAAATACTTCTGACACTGATGGAGTGGGACAGATGGCCAAATTGGCAGAAAGTGCCATATTTGATTGATAAAGCATTCTAAGTGTCACAGGCTTGTAGACTGTCATTAACATTCAATAATTCCTCTGCAAAAGAGGTAGATCAACCAGCATAACACAGGCACTAGTAAGAATACGAGCAGTTGTAAGGTGGGGGTAAAGAAAACCCATGCTCTTTTATTTATCTAGGGACCTTGCTTTTTACCAAGCAAAAATTAAAACTTGCAGCATGCTTCCCTTTATAATGACATAATTTGTACAACTATAATGTTAAATTCTCATCAAACATATATAAATGATCAATATCAGGATATTAAGAGTATTAGAATACTAATTTCAAAAATTTGTTTGTTGTCTTCTAATAAGTCTTCTACTATTTAACACATCTCTATCCTGCCATTGTATAACAAAGACTATAAAAATGGGGAAACTTGATGGTGGCTTGGGAAACAATATTTTCCAATTGAGAAGTCTGACACTGGAGCCTCCTAAAGTCAAAATAGAAGTTTTGACTCTATCAATTCTAAGTCACACCTATTTCTAGGATGGGTTATTTTGGCCTCTCGTCACCAAATGGTCTAGATCAGTGGTTCCCAAAGTGAGTGGTACCGTCCCCTGGGGGGGCGGTGGGATGCCTTAGGGGGCGCTAAGAGGCAAGGGGGCCGGCAGGGGGCCACTAAGAGGCGGTGGGGGTGCTGGAGGTGGGCCCTTCACAGGGTGTTGGGAATGGGATAGGGCATGGGCACTGAAGGCAGGACGCCTGCTTGCTTCAACACTTTCCCTGACCCTCTGTCGTTCCGCTGGTGCTTTGGCCTGGGCTGCCACCTTATGTGCTGGTCCTGCACCGCACCTACCACCTGCTGTAAGACATCCCCTGAAAATAAGACCTAATAGGTCTTTTTTAAAAAACCTGGTCTCATTTTCTGGGAAACACAGTAGTTTTTGCCTGATGTGATTGAAAAAGCCAACATCTCCATTTTGTTTTCATTTCTCCTCTCTTGGACTTTTGGGGAGTTTTTTTTAAATCCCTGGCTTGGAAAGGAGTTGAACAAAAACCAGACGTGTTTCAGAAAACACAGATTTTCCAGAACACATCTAACCGGTTTGCAGAACTCAACAAAAAATTAGGTACAGGTTCTGCTGAACCGGTATGAACCAGCTGAATACCACCATTGCTTCTGTCAATATATCTGGGCTTTTGATTCCTTGGGAAGTTTTGAAAAGCTAGCAATTTAATGCTATTTAAACAACAAAAGAGAGAAAAAATAATTTAGCTTACATTCAGTTCACAAATATGAGTTATTTTACCTGTTAACGTGAAAGAATTGTGTTCCACCTTTTGGATCTTACTAACATTAACAATTCAAAGAGGATGAATAATTAACTAAATTAGAAGATATGAGGAATAGAGCAAGGGTAAGAAGTTTGATATTTTCCAGCTCTCTTAATCTATCATCATTGGCCATTCTGACTGGGACAAATGGGAATTCTAATCAAAACTGATGAAGGACGCCTATTCCTGAATCAGAACATGATTTTTTTTTTTAAATAGAAGGGTTATAAATCCCTTAAACTTTCAGCTTTGATACACAGAAACTTCATAGGGACAGGGGAAAACAGGAAAGGATTTTTAAGCATCCTACTATGTCACATCAGGTGGGACTGCTTCCAGTCCCTTCCCACAAATATTGTGATAATATTGTATTGTGGGAGTTGAAAAATGGGAGTTAGAAAATAAGAGTTGCATTGTGGGAGTTAGAAAATGTGCTATTTTTATAGCAATGCCTGCCCTATGGAACATTCTGTTGTAATGACCTGTTTTCCCCCCATGTTTTGAGAGAGAGAATAGTGTGTTAAGATGAATTGGTGCCAGGTTTTTCTTGTTTGAATGTTTCATGTTTTCACCAGTTACATTTTATAGTTTTTAAAATGATTTTTATATGCTCTTTTATGTTTTTGATTGGGAGCTTCCCAGAGTTTGCTGAAAGATGACAGCTATATATGCATGTTTTAAACAGATAAATAAAGGTAAATAAACATAAAATAGGCTTTTCTAGTTTTGAAGCTAATTTTTTTAAAGGAATGAAAAATAAGATAAGGATGTTCTTGAGTGTACACAGACAAAAATCTGTAGAATTGTCTGGAGGTTTATGAAAGAGATTCACCATTGTCTTCTTTTGGGATGTTTTTCAGCTTTCCAGTTTATGCTACAACTCTGGAATTGTCTGGTAATCTCCCATCCATGTACTAATCAGGCATGAGCCTGCATAGCTTCCAAATGCAGGTAACATCTGCTAGGTATTGTTTCCTGCTGTAATATATTTCAAGAACATTTGTTCATAAATTAAGAATATACAACCTGCTACCAAAAGCACTGAATTTCATAGTAGAAGCATTATACAAAACAGGAGGCATTTTTTTCCTTCCAAGAATTATATTTTGCTCTATTATTGTACTTATATTTTATGTTTTTGGTATTTTAAATTCTTCTTCCCATCCTAAACTTTTCAAACAAAAAACATTTCACGGTGATGTGAAATTGAGATGTAGATTGAGTGAGGCTGAGGCAACATGATTGGTTCCTTTAATCACTATCTCTTACTTCTTAATAATTTAGTAGAACCCAACTATGGAATACTTTTCAAATGCTTATTGGGGGAAATGCCAGTGTTAACTTTCCCACATCACACTTCCTTTTCTGATTACAGTGCAAGAAATAATTTAAAAATTCCTGTCTCACCTCTATCGATGACATATGTCTTCCTCAGTTTCAGGTCTTATACCAGAGGTCTGTGGGGTTGAGGGTTCTGTGCAGTATCTTAGCTGTTCCTTTCACACTACCAGTTTTGGTATTCTACCAGTTTGGCCGGTTTGGCGAACCGGTAGTAAAAAAAACAGCTACTGGTTCGGCCAAACCAGTATTTCTTTTTTTTCTCCTCCCGACGATCAGTTGTTCTGACTATCAGCTGTGTCGGGATCCCCCTCATTGTCTTATTGCTTCGCCCAGGAGGCTTCCCTGAGGTCCAGGAAGCAAAAAAATGGAGTGTGATGGGGGGGTTGCTGCAAAAAAAGAGAAGCCACGCCCATCCAGTCACATGGCCATGCCCACCTAGCCATGCCCACCTACCTACTCCCATAGAACCAGTAGTAAAAATATTTGCATCCCACCCTTGCACAGTACTCTTGCACAGTACCCTTGCACAGTACTCTTGCACAGTACCCTTGCACAGTACTCTTGCACAGTACCCTTGCACAGTACTCAGTACACTACTTATATTGTTCCTGGATCTCTAAGCTTAGGATCAGACCTCCAAATACTCTTAACACCATTGGCCTTTACCTTCCACATCCTCTCCAATTCTTCTTTCAGGTCATGGTATTTCTCCAGCTTCTCATCCTCCTTCTTCCTGAGGTTGCTGTTACTTGGCACTGTTACACTTACCACCAGTACATTGTTCTGGTCCTTGTCTTTTACTATGATGTCTGATTGATTGGCCATTACCTGTCTGTTCTTCTTGCTATAGAAGTCCCACAGAACCTTAGCCCTCTTATTCTTTATAACTTCTGCAGAATCTTCCATCTGGACATGGGAGGGTATAGTCCATATATTGTGCAGATGTTCCTGTACAACTGTACAGCTACTTGGTTGTGCCATTCAGTATATGTTGTTCCTGCCTGCATCTTACACTATGTATCCTCAGTGTTGCCTTTTAGTCTAAGTCTTTCCAGCCATTGGAAAGATTTACCAATGTCTCCAATCTCAACTATCTGTTGATAGTACATTCTATGCAGAATTTTGTCTTGCCATAGCACTTCCTCTTTGATACCATAGCACTTCCTCTTTGATGCACTTTGATGTACATCGCACTGTGCCTGCCCTCTTTTCTGGCTTATGTACAGTCTCCATAGAAGGAAAACTCTATGCATTGGTAGGAGCTTCCAGGTCTTCACATTGGCTTCCATGTCCTCCTTCAACCAGCTCACTGCAAGAGGAGTGTATCTGAAGACTGACAGGGTGTGCATGTTAATGGCATGGATCTTGTACTTTCAATTGAATTGGCTCTTCAGGACTTGTCTTATCCTTTGTGAGTACTTGGATGTTGCTGTCTTCCTTGCCTTCTCTTCATAGTTCCCATGTGATTGTGAGATACCAAGGTACTTGTAGCTGGTCTGTATGTCTATGTAGTTTGCTGGTAGTTCCACCTCATCAGTTTTAATGTTACTGTCTCTCTACTATCTCTGGCCATACTTCTCCAAAATGAAAGACATCCCAATGTGTTCATTTTTGATCCATGTCAGCGACATCAGTGAGTGCAGTGAGTACTTATTCACTCAGCATACAGCTTAAAGTCATCCATGCAGAAAAATTAGTTGATGGTAGTTCCACTTCAGTTTGAAATGTTTGTTTGTGTGTGAGTCAGATATGGTATTCAGCAGGTTCAGACCAGTTCTGGAGAACCGGTAGTGGATATTTTGAGTAGTTTGGAGAACCGGCAAATACCACCTCTGACTCGAGATTTTACAGTGTCCTTCCCCTGCCACACCCACCAAGCCACACCCAGAGAACTGGTAGTAAAAAAATTTGAATCCCACCACTGGTGTGAGTGTGTGTGTGCTTGTGTGTCTATAAATAAACAGACATTTATTTTGAATTCAGGTAAATTTTAACTAATGAAAGATGAATAAGATGCCTGTGCTGATTTTTCTCCCTAACGTAAATTCTGCTGTTGCCTACTTTTTCACATTCATTCAAATGTATTTGTTCCTAATTCACCTACTTTGGTGTGTTACAAAAAAGCTGAAACTATGTTATATTTTTCTAACTGATATTACTTTGAAGAGTTAGTTTGGTGTGGTAATTGAGGCACTAGGCTAGAAACTGTTCTCCTCCCACCTTAGGCACAAAGCCAGCTGGATGACCTTGGGCTGGTCACTCTTTCTCAGCTGTGGGAAGATAAGTTATGGCAAACCATTTTGAAAACCTTGCTGCGAAAACTCCAAGGACTGATCCAGGTTATCACTGGGAGTCAACACACAGACACAGAACAAAGCATAAATTACCTTGAGTTAAACTTTTAGGTACTCATGAATATGTGTAGGAAGAGAGATAATGCCATAGTAACATACAAAAGAACTCTAACCATATCAAGGCAAAGGGATCTTGTAATGAAGCTGTGACATAGGGCAAGGAATGATGATGTGGTGTAATTTTCAATTCTCAGGCTAGATCAGATAGTTAATGCAGCCCATCAAACACTGTCAAATGTTTCTTTTTCAGGCTGCATTTTAATTCTCATCTTCCTAGTTCCAAATGTTGAGAGAAATACTATTTAAAGAGTAGTGGAAGGTGCTATTATTTATATTAGCATCTTAATGTGAAATGTAATTTGTTAACATGAATCCATCATTCCACTATTTATTTTATATGGGATTGCTTGTCTAATCCATTATTGAACCAGAAGCGAACTTCTCTTATATCATGCAGGCTATGTTTAGAAGTATTGTATAGCAACATGTGCACATGAGCAGTGTCCTAATACCCTGGATCCCTGGCCCATCTTTCCCAGCAATGTATTTTTACAATGGCCAGCCAACTGCACAAGGAAATCCATAGTCACCCACCAGATGGTCTTCAGAAGTACTCACAAACTCAACAAAACTAACAGCTATTGATCCCCATGATTTCCATGACTTGGTCTGATCCTTTTTTGAGGCAAATTGGTAGCAAGCATCACATCTCATAGTAGCATATACCAAAATTTAATTATGTTTTTTTATAGAAAAACATATTTTTCTTTTGCCTGTTCTGTCCTGAATTTTTATGGATGCATCTTCTGAAAGCCAAGGAAAATGTATCTTCTAGATCTCTTATCTGCCTATTGGAACTTCTGGGGAAAAAAATTAAAGTACTGTGCTGCAAGATCTTTCTTCTTGTTTGTCAGATAGCGAGACCCCTTATCTTTATGTGTATTCAACTCTTGAAGATGACAGCAACTCTCCAGATTTTACACTTCTGATTTCACATTTTTTTTTATAAAATTATATGGAAAAAAAACCCATCCACCCCATGAATTGATGCAATATTTAGGAAGGGTCCCCCTGCTTAATTCAGTTGGATTAATAAAGTTCATCTTTCATTCCAACTATATTGTAATAGTAGGCAACTTGACAGTGGGACACTTCTTCATGTTCATTTGCTTTCCTCATGATAAAAATATGTAAAACTGCTTTTGGTATAAAAAAAGCATTATTCTTTTAAAATGCTAGAAAAATAATTGAATATGTCTATTGATAATGGTTTTGTTGATTACAGATACTGGCTTTGATCTCCTCCCTTCAGGAAGCTTTCATCTTCTCTAAACTGAGGATTTATAATGAAGTATTTTGTATCAAGGATTCCAGTAACAAATTTTGAATTAAAAATTTATATCTCAAGAGAGTTGAATGTCGCCACTCTCAATACAACATTTTGAAAATTAAAGTGGGATGCTAAATATATTCCAGCATTGTCCAGGACTGTTACACTACACAGTCTTACTTTTTTGGATAATTGAATTATCTAGGATGCCATATTTGCATTTACTGCTTCTATGGTTCCTCTTTCAAATGTATCTTGGGAGCAATAGTGGCATCATTTCTGCAGAATAAAAGCAACTATTATATTAACAGTCCTCGTTTCTGTCATTTAAATCAATGTTGTCATCTTGAAAATCACAGACTGTAACTGTCCTCTCTTATAATGCAAATTTCAACTGCATTGTTACAGTACAGGACTGTTACCTCATAGGCATTAAAACTTACTCCACTTCCTCTACATATCATAAAAGTACAGTAGGAGTCTTTTATTAGCAACCTTTTATAAGCTAGTTAAAGTTTCAGGCTTATTCAAAAGATCACCTGCTTTTATACACATTTTTAACATGAATTTGTCTCTGAAGCTTGCTGTTGAACACAAAATCATGTAAGATAAAAACCTGTTTAAAGGCTTTTCACTACTCAGTATTGGGCAGCTTACTCCCATCAAGGCATTTTGGTTTAAAAATTTAAATGAATACCAACAACTACATAATGTATTTATTTATATATGGGGGAGGGGAGCGTGATGCAAAGCTGACAGCCTGGATTTGGGACCCAAACACCACACAATGGGTGAACTCCTATTACTTTCCCCAGCTCCTGTCCACCTAGCAGTTAGAAAGCATGGAAATGTGAGTAGAGAAATAGGTACCACTTCGGCGGGAAGATAACAACATTCCATGCATCTCAGCATATAGTCTTGCTGTCCAGCTGACCACGGAAATGTCTTCAGCCCACAATGGTTTCCTCAGTTAAGAAACAGAGATGAAGCCTGCCCGCTAGAGTCAGACATGACTGGAAAGGGGAAACCTTTAGTTTCCTATTAGAAATCTATTTATCTCTGTAATTTTCTATGGTACTCCCTTTCAGGAGAATCTGAATGGCTTTCAACACACCATCAAGCAGGATTTAAAACTAATACTAAAATCCATTCACAGAATTGTAACTGCCACTCTTCATTCATAGTATCTTTAGTATAGTATAGTAGCTTTACTCATCTCATCTTTTCAGAATTTTTACAAACTGTAAAAGATAAAGGGTTATTCCAAAAGAATGGGGCATTCATTGAGAATGTTTCTAGCTATACAACAATACTGATGTTTTTCTTCTAGCAATATTTCATGTTGAAATAATTGTTGCTATTTACTCCATAATGGGTATTTTATTAATAATTCATTAATATACATGGCATCATTTATACAAACCTTTAGCACTGCATTCACCCAATTTGCTATTCAAACTAGTATTCTGTATCAACTATATACTTTGCAGGTATTAACAGAAAAGTTGCTATTAACAAAGGGACCTCAGAAAATGGTTGATTGACTGTTATTGGAAATCATCTTAAGTGAACAGTCACAAACAGTCTTTCAGGGGAATGTATATAAACACCTACATTATCACACTTGGAGTGCTGCCAGAGAACTAATTGCCAAATGCAGGGTAAGGCCAAACTTGACACAGAGACAAACAGAACTTTTCAAAGCTTGAATTGACCAGACGAACTAATTGCTTCCTGCAAAAGCTCACATCCCATTCCCTCCTCTTTTATCCTATGGGAGGGGCCAATCATCTACAAGGTGTGGCCTTACTTCTGAGTCGACCCTGCTTTCTCAATTGTTCTTGTCTTCTGGTAGCCCTGAGCATGCGCAGGCTGGGAACTGGTTCCAGAAACTCCCCCACCTCACTGCTGTCTGAGTCTGAAGATAGCTGATGACTGTCAGCCTTCCCTGGCCCCATCCCTGACTCCGATGCAAAGCCCTCATCTGAGCCCTCCTCAGTCTGCATGATTGGCCCAGGTTCTTATCCAATCTCCTCACTACTGTCCGACTTTGCTGCCAGCTCCATCAGCCACCGGCGGGCCACAACATTCATAAATTTATAGGCTAGATTGAAGACAAATGCTTCCCTTTGTAACAATTATAGATTCTTTCTTCCCATTCTTCAACCAGGGACTATGATATGCATGACATACATAAACTTGGACCACAACTAGAATAGAGTGATCTACATTTTTTCTTTTTCTTTCCTACTCTAGTGTTGACCAAATGATTTGTTCCCCTTGAAACCACAAGTCAATCATTTAACTATTTGACTTATCAACCACTTGGTGCAACAAAGCTGATTTCTCTTGACTGCAAATTAGGAGTTGTTTGGATTTGTCCAGCCAAAATGCAGTGAGTGGATAAATGCTACTAAAGAGCTGAAAGGGGGCTTTAATTTCCCTAAGTGTATGAACATTATGAAGTTTTATTAAAAGAGATTGAAGGATCCGGAAATGTTTAGACTTAAGAAGACAGCTCTTTCAAGAAGAGGACTCTTTCAAAATCTGAAAATATTAGCACACAGGAGAGCAGATCCTATTTTAAAATTAACCAAAGCATCCTAACAATAAGAGAGATTTGATGGTAGAACCAATTCCCAGAGACACTGAATGTTTTCAAGCAAAAGCTGGATAACATATTGGCTGCAGATGCTCTAATCTGAATTGCTGCATGCCAGAGTAATTAGACCAGTTTTTTTCTCTTGTGTCATCATTCTGCTGAACATCTAATTCCCACAGTACTGTATTATGTCTATGACTATATTTACCATGTAGTATGACTATATTACAATTATCCTTATTGGTATTGGTATTATTATGATTATTATCTGCATTGGAGACAAATCCTTGTGTGTCTAATCACCTTTAGCCAAATAAAGTGCTCTACTCTACTCCACTCCACTTTCCACTCCACTCCACTCCACCTGATACTTTAGGTAGTTATATAATACACCTGTAGTGGAAAAAAATCACCTCCTCCTAGATTACACAATCAAAATCATCTAAAATTAAGGCATAACTCATTAATAATAGTGAAGAAATTTATTTTCCCAGGGGCTTAAAAGAACTAGACCTCACTGTTGTATTTGACATATAGCTAATTGCCTACTTAGTATAGCTTGGGTAGTTCTTGACTTCTACATAATCACCTTTTATAAGTATAGGTAGTTCTTGACTTATGATTGAGTCATTTAATGATGGTTCAATGGTACAATGACTTCCGAAAAAATCACTCATTACATGTATTTGCACCACCCCTTGGTCACGTGATTGCAATCTGGATGCTTTTCATGTGGCTCAGTTTTATGAATGGTTATAGCAATCATATTATTGTGATTTGAGACCTTTTTTTTTAGCAATTTCTGGCAAAACCCAGCAATTGGAGAAGCTGGATTCACTTAATAACTTCATGATTTGTTTAACAACCAAATGATTTAATAACTGCCATGAAATTTGTCATAAAATCAGTTCTGACTAACTTATGACCTAAAGAGTTTCAGTAGAAATTCCAGTCTCAATTGTGGTCACTAGTTGAGGACTATCTGATTGGTAAAATTCTGATCTTTCAGTGCAGAAAAACATGATTGCTACAGATCTTAAGTGAAAAGCAAAGCCTTATAAGACAATTCAACAGTATACCCAGCCATATTCATTATTTAATCAATCAAGTTGCCAGCAGTTCAGGGAGGTGAGGAACAGTGGCAACAGCAGCTCTTAGAAGGCTACAACCATTTCAAGAGATTCCTTGGCTTGCAGCCAAAAGTGATGCCAGGAGCCTGACTTCCCCCAGCCTTGGGATGGGTGCCGTATGTTGGGTCTGGTAGCAGACTGGGAAATGCCGCAACCTTCCCCGCTTCCTGCATGGACTGCTGGCAGAGTACCCTTCTCATGCACCGAATGCTGCAGTCGGGTGCACAAGGGGAACATGCTCCATGCACAGGCCAGAGGCAAGACCAAGGAGGCTGAGGAGAAGATGACCAGCGGTAACCTGCTCTCCAACTGCAAGACAAAACAGACAGTGGGACACAGTAAGCACGTCCAGTGGTGTGCATCACGTTTCATCCCATAGTCTTTGTTTGCTGTTTGAACAGCCAGCCCCTCACACACAAAGGGTGGCAAGAAACCATTTCCCCCCACACACAAAGTCCAGCGAGTGATGGGTTTTTGGCTGTAGCTTCCCCACCCCTTGCCTCACCTCACCTCATCCTGCCAGATGAGACTCCCACCCACCACCCCACCCATCGGAGAGCCCTGGATTCCCTCTCCAATCCCGCCCAAACCCACAGGCATCATCCACATGAGCTATGTCAAGTGGGCCATACCTCCTGGCCACGCCCCATCAGTCACGACCACTCTGGCCATGCCCCTTCCCCTGGCCATGCCCTTCCCCCCCAACCTGCAGAGGACAACCACAATGCTGATCTGGCCCTCAATAAAATTGAGTTTGACACCTGTGACTTAGAATCTCATAGACAATTGTATACTATGTTTCAATGTAATAGACATCTGTTATAATATTTATCCATGTATATAACAGATTAATTGTGCAATAATGCCTGCATATTGTAAGAGATGTATATGAGATTATGTAAAAAATTGTCTAGATTTTTTTTTCTTTAGAAAAAGAACTTATCTGCATTAGGAACTCTGCTTATCTAGCAACAGATTGGGCTTGTTTGCATGACACATTAAGCAGAGAGTGGGACTTAATAGGAAGTTGTGCACAGCTGTTTAAATTTGCACTGGAACTTCTGTATGTATAAGCATGACCCTGAGAATTTGCCCGAAATGATAAAGTTGCTATGTTCTGTTAATTCTTCTTGGAATATAAAACTATATGTATGCATTGATTTTACTATCAGTTAGTGATAACCAAAAATGCAGCAATTTTACATTTACATGTTATTCTAAATAACAGAGCTGGTGTCTATGCAGGGCCGGGATAAGTAGATAACATGCCTGTTCATGGTCATAAAGAAGAACACATCTTTGGAATATGCCCATAAGTAGCTGTTTTTGCTCTTTGCTGTCAAAATTAGAAACCAGCATATGTTTAAATTTCAACCATTGACAGTTTCAGAGTGATTTTTTTTTAAAAAAAAATCTTGCATAGCTCAGTATTCTCCTTAGTGTGCAATTATTCACTCCTGCCATATCTCTTGACCTATTTTATCATTCAGAAATAGGGCATTCAATGCATTGGACAAGACTTTCATTAAAAAAAATTAATAATAATAATTTCCAGAGCTGTTATTCCGGCATTCTGTCTAATTAGTTATTTCTTAAGTTGACACAAAAGTAGCGTAGTTTTAAAAAGGTCAAGTAACATTGCTTTAATTTCATAAAGTAAGGGTAGCTTTTACAAAACACTATTTTTCCCCCCTGGAAAACAGAAAGAGGAAGAGACCACTTAGATTAGAAAATGCAATAAAAGCCATGGCATTTTTCCCATTTGACATATTAAATAGAACACAGACTTCCTTGGATTGTCTTTGTCACAGACAGACATGAATACACTACATTTATTTATTTATCATATTTCCACACTGCCCATCTCACGTAAGTGACTCTGGGCAGTTTATGATTAATGAGAGAACTGCAAGCCTATGACAACTCAAACTATGTCTGCAAAATAAGCTCCAGTTCTTCAGACGGCAGTGATGGATGGGAACAGTGACAGTGTAGCAACACTGAACTGTTATGCCCATCTTTAGGGGTGGGGAATCCTATTCAGTCCCAAATGGACAGAATTCAATATTTTCAATATTTTGATGAATTCTAATTTAGCACTTTTAACACGATTATATTAAGCTTGTTTAAAACCATTGCTACAAAAGATTAATACACTGGATCCCCATTTTCAAATTGGAAAGTTTTCCTTGCTCCTTTTCAATGGTAGGATAAGGACAGTTGAACATAGGAAACCACTCAGCCATGAAGGTTAAATGTACCATGTATTTTGAGAGCCAGAAAAGTCTACAGCAGGCGTGTCAAACTCAAGGCCTGCGGGCCGACAGGGTGTTGCAGAAGTGCCCATCCCTTCTCTCCCCCCACACGCTCCCTGCCACCACCACCCGCCAGCCTGCTGAGGAGAACTACAATGCTGAAGCGGCCCTCGAACAAATCCAGTTTGACACTCCTGGTCTACAGAGTAGTCTGGCTACCAACAGTTGCTAGTTCACGTTGTCGCCCTATCCAAGATGCACCACCAGGAGGTGAAATAGCCTCACACCCAATGTAGATGTACACTTCCAACTGTAGATCACACTGTGACCATATGTAAGCTGAGGGCATATACCAGTCCAGTATCTTTTTTTTAAATATAAACGAATGGCACATTTGTTAAGTGAATCCATTCATTGGAATATGTGGTTTTTGCCAGAAATCAGTAAAAAATGGTTAGATGGCCTAGCCATTGGTATTTGAAATCTTTTTAACAATTATATTTTATTGTGTTTTACTAATCTAGGTGAAATGTTAATATATTGCTACTCCATATATGATATGCCACACGCTAAATAATAGTAAATAAATAATAGTGTCTGGGCTACAATACTGAACTGGCCCTCAGTCTCCAGACAAAAACTTCGTCTCATGATCATCATTGTGCAAAATAATATTGTAATGAAACCCATAAAAATTTGGGCATCCAGGAGATTTCAGTATTTGCTATTTCACTTTTAAAAAATTGACTAGCTATGATTTTTTTTAAAAAAAAAGGATAACTTTTTGTTAATGACTATTGATATCCCTGGATGGGTTTGTTAGCTTGACGTTAGGATATAAATAACTGCACAAGTAATCCTCAACTTACAACCATACTTGAGCCTGGAATTATGGTCATAAGTCATTGCAGTCATAAGTCGAAGCATTCATGGGACTGGAAGTAATTTTACAGCTTTTTTCATAGTAGTCATTAAGCAAATGGGAGCGCCATCACTTGAGACTTTCAAGAAGAGATTGGACTGCCATTTGTCAGAAATGGTGTAGGGTCTCCCATTTGGGCGGGGGGTTGGACTAGATGACCTATAAGGTCCCTTCCAACTCTGATTATATGTTATCTGTTATCAAACAATGTGGTTGTTAAGTGAATGGCACATTCATTAAGTGAACCCATTCATTGGAATATGGGTTTTTTGTCGGAAATCAGTAAAAATGTTGGAAATGGCAAAAAAAAAACCCATCATGAATCATGTTCTGTGACTACTGAATATCAAAATGGTTCAAAAAGCTAACTCACTTGTGGCTGCCAGGGAGGGTTACAACCATTTACAACCTGTTCCTTGGATAACTTTGAACAGTTATAAAAGACTGGTCGTTAAGCTAGACTTACCTTCAATGAACTCCAATTAATGGATCCAGATAAAGTGAATTTTAATTAGTTATTTAAAAGGCAGCAAGCTAGCCTTATTGAAATATATATTTCAGTGTGTGTGTGTGTGTATGTATACCTACACACACACACACACACACACACACACACACACACACATCCATACTTTATTTTAGAGTGTATATTTGATGCGGGCAGTGAACAGACAGGCTCCCCAGCTTTAATAAAGAGCTAATTTAGGAAAAGAGTATTACAGTTACCATGCAGTGATTAAATATGTATTAAAGAACAGCACAAGATACTTGAAACATTATGTCAGCTCACCTAAGTGAAATCTCTAATCTTGTCAATGAGAGCCCATTTGGCATAGCGGTTAAAATGTAAGTTTCTAGAACCTGAGAAACTCTATGCTTTAGTTCTTCCGGCATGAAGCCAGTTGGGTGACCTTGGGCCAGTTACTTTCTCTCAGCCCTAGGAAGGAGGCAATGGCAAACCACATCTGAAATCTTGCCAGAAACCTCCAGGGACTGGAGTAAATTCTGACTCACAAATACCTCCTGCTCCCCGGCCCCAAATAATCCTGTCAAAAATACAAGTTTATAGTGTTGTTGTTTTTTTAACAAAAAGCAATAATGCCAAAGCGAAATTATTTATAGCTTAAGTTTTAAAAATAAGTTTTCCATGCCTCCAAAGGGCCATTTAAGAAATAAGGATAGTGTTTCAAAATATATTTAACAAAACAAGAAAACAAGCCATATGTATTTATAACACAGTGAAAACATTTTGGATCTTATTGAAACTACATGTTGATGTGACCCATTTCCCTTAAAAAGTATTATTTCAGTGTCAGCTCAGAGATAAAACCCTCAATATGGATTATTTCAAACTCTGCGCAGTTGAAAATATTTTGAGGTAAAAGCATTTTCCGGTTTGTCGGCTTCGCGAGCGGCAGGGATTTGCGAAGCTGCGCGATCCCTGCCGCGCTAGCGTTTTTGGGGCTCCGACCCAGACGGGTGCGGAGCTAGGCTGCCCTGCAGGGGCAGCTGAAGGTAGGGGGATCCGGAGAAGGGTTTGGGGTGTTGCAGACCCCTCCCGGCCGGCAGAACCCCTTTTCCCAGGACGGTGCAGCAGCGGTCCGTAATGGCCGCCACAAAGAAGCTGGCAGCCGGGTAAGAATGCGCAGGAGGAAGTGGAGAAAGTGCTTGAGAGGAGAAAGTCTTTCTTGGCTCCTAGGACTCTAAGACATATTTAACAAAATTCCTGAAAAGTATGACTTTCTGAATGATACCTTCGAGAAGAGGGAAAAAGCGGCAGTTGAATGGTGCTGAAAGGATAGCTTACCCTCTTTTTTACGGAATAAAAAGTGAACATTAAGAAACCTATTTTTTTAGGTGAAAACTGGCTCTAAGAGGTGAGTGGGAAAAGAGGGGACTTAAAAAAAATATTTGTATGCTAAGATCTTGTTGGAGGAGATGCCTTAAGGATTGAAAGACTAAAATATATTGTAATAAGACTTTAAGAAACAGATTTGGACTTTCCTTTTCTTTAATTGATACTACCCCAGGAGGAGAGAGTGGGAACTCTGTCTTGGTTTGGACTGACTGAGAACTTTGGGATTGTCTTATTTTTCCTTTGGAATATTCTGGCTGTTGTAAGAGAAAAGAAAAGATTTATAATGGCTTCTTCTATCGAGGAACTGAGAAAAGACTATGAGCAAGCAAAACAAAATGGTAAAGCGGGTTTGAAAGAAGCCTTCCTTTTTTTAGAAATGCCGCTTATTAATTATCAACAAACATTGCAACAGATGAAGACAGCAGAAGAAGAACAAAGAAAGGAAGCCATCTTTAATAAATCTCAGAACTCGACCAAGAAGGAAGGAAGAGGAAAAAAAGAAGAGAAATAAAGGACTTAAGATTTAAAAAACATTTAAGAAAGGGAAAAACAAGGTGCAAAATCAATATAAGGATGGTAAACAAAAGGAAGAGAAATGCGACAGAGAAGGGAAGCCAGTAAGGCAGAGGCTAGAAGAAGGGGGCTAGAAGGGGGCTAGAAAGGTTTGTTGGGGGAAGAAAAAAGGAAAAGGTGGAGAAAAGTTACAAAGTTTTGAAATTAAATGAAAAAAAGAAATTTTTTTTAGGGATAAAGGATAAGTATAATTTCTTCAAAGAGATTTTGCAAGGTACATAAGATGATATTGTAGTATTGTATCAGAAATAGAAAATTTAAACGGCTTGAGAGTTGATAAGAGATTAAAATGTTGGAATGTTAATAATGATTGGTTTGAAAATATAATATGAGGGGAGATTTAGAATATTAAACTTTAATTAAAGAGTTTATTAAGATTATGGTATTGATGTTATTATAAAACTTTCATTATAGTATTTTGTTTTTAATATTTAAATCTATTGCTTAACTATGTATTTAATTGTTTTAGATGTATTATTCAGTTAGAATGTACCAAGCAAAATCGGATTGGGTATTTTAAAGATTAATTTGATTAATTTAGTGGGGAGATAGAAAGGCATCATACTCTGATTAGTGATTTCAGGAGAAATTTCTTTCTTTTTAAAAGGAATGAGACAAAGGTATAATAGAGAATGGACAAAAGATATAAATATAAGGACTCAAATTAAGATGATTAATTAAGATAGAATCAAGAAGAGTGAAATATGTGGAGAAGTTAATATAGAAGACTTAGAATGGTAAATAAAATAGGTAATGATATGTAGGATGAGCCTGAATATAATTGAAGTCCATGAAAAAGAGATACCTAGGTCCAAGTTACTTTCAAAAAGATCTTTCATATGTTTTGTGTGTTGTGTGATTATGTTGTTTTTTTTGGGGGAAATTAATAAAACCTTGTAGAAGTATAGAATGAGAATAATGGTAACTAAGTCAGAAAGAAGTAGATGAAATAATAATAATAAAATTGAATAAGAGTGAAGAGAAATAAAGGGAAACTGGATAAGAGGTTTTTGTATGTTTATATGGAAATGGTTTAAAATAGAATTATAGTTTACCTGACTTGTTAAATTTATAATGGAAAAAGGTTTAAACATGTAATGGAAAATGATGACTTGTGTGTTTTGAAAATTAATAAAACTTGTTTAAAAAAAAAGAAAAGAAAAGAAAATATTTTGAGGTAAAAGCATTTTGTTCTCATCTGTTTTAATTTCTCATCTTGAAAGTAAACTGGCAACAACTTTTGTTCTACTTTATCATATACTCCAAGGCAGACATTTATTTTTCCCTCGTTACCACGACACTATGACACAAACAAGAGAATTGTGTTGGGTCATGAGAATATACAATCTTGGTGTGTCTATAAGCTAGTCATTAGCTTATAATAAGCCATTTTTTTTAAAAAAAAATAATGGCTTCATGAGCAAGCTATAGAAATTCCCATTATAATTCTAAGTTATAATGGATAGATTTGTGTACCATGATGAAACAGGCAAGAACACAGAATAGACTTTTCTATACAAAGCTAGAATTTTCCAAGTCTAGACTCAAGTACTGAGAAGCAATGAATATTAACACAAATATAGTAAACCAAGTAGGATAATGCATAAGAGTATTTGTAAACAAACCAGACTACTGGAGAGAGAAAAAGCCATTGAACTGCATATACACAATAAGAATATGGATTTTTGCCTCAAATAAGTATCTGGGGCTGAATATTACCTGAAATTGTCTTCATTGATAATCACAGTTGTTCATAACAAAACAAAAAATAACATTATGGAAATATTTGCAGAAATTGCTGTTGCAAAAAAACAGACCATTTTCAACATTAACTTCTTGTTCATTTGGCCACTGAATTTTAAGTCTTGTTATTTACTTTTTTGTTTATTTACTTTTAATCACCCTTTATTGTTTTTATAAATAACTCAATATCAAGATGAACATACCTAATACTCCTTCATCCTTCTATTCTTTTCCACAAAAACAACCATATCCAGGTGAGTTGGCCCAAGAGAGAGTGACTTGCCCAAAGTTATTCAGCTCATGCCAAGCTGCACTTTCTATTTATAATTTTATCTATCGACTCTTCATATGGGGAGTGGAATCTATTTATTAATGTTTATCTAATTGAAAGACAAAGTGCATTTCCTAAATGGTTGTAAACTACTGGGAAGGCCAGGTTACACATATTGAGAAAAACAGAAGACACTTTGGAAAATAAATGGGATTTTGTAATAATTACTATGCTAGTTGACTATGTTGATGGTAGCAATAGTCAGAAGCAGTCTTTGGCAATGTCTGAGTTTTGCGAGGAATAGCTAATAAAAGTTAATGTGTTTTAATAAAATGTGTTACTCAGAAAAGGTGCTTCCAGCTCCTTTCAAATAAATAGAAAGAAGTGTAAATTCTTAATGTGCAGCTTCTTTTGAAAGGCGACAAGAAAGGATTGTTTTCCTTGAGCAAATGAGTAAATAAATGTATTGCTATAATCACAGATCATAATATAAATCTTTGAGAAAGAACCTTTCCAAATGCAAATTACCATTCTTATTCCAAAAGAGCATGTTATAATCTAATACATCTGTAGCTATACTTTAACATAACTGGTCAGCATCTGGATGGAGAAAGATAATACAGTAACATAACTGCCCAATTTCCACATTTTTCAGAAATAGTTTTATTTTTCTCTGATTAAGGGTTGTATTTGTACCCTTACTTAGCAGGCTAGATACATCTGCTTGTTCTCTTTAAATGCAAATATAACTGTTGTAATGATTCAAAGCATCTTGTCATTTACTGAAAAATAGTGTTTTTTTGATAAACTAAAAATTTCATATAGTATTCTTTAATCTCAACAATTAACAATTAGATGTACTGCCTGTGAATAATAAACAGCTGGCACAGAAGATAACAATATCTACTAGATAGATAGATAGATAGATAGATAGATAGATAGATAGATAGATAGATATAGCTTTATAGTTAAAAAATCAAATATAAATTGTCATTCCAAATCTATCATTGTAAAATTGTACAGTTCATTTTGAAGAAGTGTAATGGTATGTGGGAATACCTTGTGAGACAAGAAGGAAGGCTGCAGAGTAAGCAATAATCACTTAAGTGGCAGCTGTTGCATGGAAATGTTTCAGAAGGGATCTCCATAGTTTCCTAAACTTTAAAGGTGAGAGTGGGGGAGATGCATTTTCAAACTTGCAAGATTCTGTTAATGTAACCTTGCAGTAAGGTTAAAGCTAGTACTCTTGGATATACTTCTTGCCTTAACTATCTCAACAGGCAAACAAGTGGAGATGGTGTGTGATAAGCCATATGTAAATCTCCAGAGACCTATAAGATTGTACTGGTCAAGTGAGAATGGGAGTGTTATAACAAACAGATATGGAGTCATGGTGGTACAGTGGTTAGAATGCAATATTGCTGGCTGCCAGCAGTTGAGCAGTTTGAATCTCACCAGGCTCAAGGTTGACTCAGCTACCATCCTTCCAAGGTGTGTAAAATCAGGACCCAGGTTGTCAGGGGCAATATGGTGACTCTGTAAATCACTTAGAGAGGGCTGTAAAGAGGTATATAAGTCTTAAGTGCTACTTCTATTGCTATAGGGGAGGGGAATCGTTGTTTTAAAAAAAATAAAAACTCTCTTTGTTGTAAAAAAAACAAACCACTATATACAGGTGAAACTTGAAAAATTAGAATATCGTGCAAAAGTTCAATTATTTCAGTAATGCAATTTAAAAGGTGAACCTAATATATGAGATAGACTCATTACATGCAAAGCAAGATAGTTCAAGCCGTGATGTGTCATAACTGAGATGATCATGGCTTACCGCTCATGAAAACCCCAAATCCATATGGCTTTGGGGTTTTCATGAGCTGTAAGCCATGATCATCTCAGTTATGACACATCACGGCTTGAACTATCTTGCTTTGCATGTAATGTATATATATGAACATACTGTGTCAGAAACAAAAAGACTCCAAATATTTGTTTGGAGATTTCAATTCTATGCATGTTTGTTTGTGATAATGTCAAAGGGTGGAAATGTAACTGCAACTTCCTATTAAACATCCAGAAAGCCAACCTTTTGGACTGTCTCTAGAGATTCTTCATCATCCAGGTCATCCATCTTTCCCCAAGGGGCTTTTCCAAAAGGCAAACCAAACAAGAAAGGCCAGTTACCTTTTGAAAAAGCACTTGGGGCAATTTTTGGGATTGCTATTATAAGGGAAAAGTATGACTCAATCCTAAATCCTTTACTTTCTTCAATAAATCAGTTGGACTTACAACCTCTTCCTATGCTTCATAACATCTTTTCTTTTGCATATTTTAATCCAATAGCTTTAACTCCAGTCTATGCTTATATTTCAGTCGTATTAAGGCACCAGCCACAGGTGATACAAAGTGCAACGAATTTTGATGTCATTAGAGATCTTATTCAGAAACGTTCATGTTTGATCAGCCTGGTTTATTGAAAAAGTATGCCAAGTAAGGGAAGAAAAGAATTAAAAATTGATCTGGTATTAAACATAGTGCAGAATTATATTTTCATGCACATGTGACAAACACTGAAAAAAGAGATGGGAGTTCACATAATCACAATTGATTGTCACCGTTCCACAAGTTTTACCGCACTGCCTATTTTATCAGCCTTGGCATTTTAATTTAATGATGCTTTTCCCAGTTAATCATCCAGGCAGATCTGATGAAACTGCAACATTTCTCTTTCTCTGGATCTATCAATAGAAACGTCCAGAAACGTTGACAAATTCTGTTTAATCGCAATTGTTGCAAGGGTGCTAATTACTTAAGTATAATATGTTAATTAGGAAGACATAGTTTTGGTCAGATCTTGCAATAGTTTTTTATAGACTACTATGCAATTCAATTAATCACTTTTTAGATTTACCTTTAATTGTATTTGTTCTCTTGCTTTTTTTTCTGCTTGTTAAGTGAATTGTATTTTGAACAATTAGTCGAAGTCCAGCCAGCAATCAATGAATCAGTCAATTTGTAGAAAGGCTAGCAGAAAGGCTTACTTGATGACAGGTAAATCAGTGATAAGTAAAATATATAGGATTTAAATCTGCCCACTTGTTCATGTACATTGTCACTTGCCTTTACCATCTGTTTACCTAGATCTTTTGTGTCAGTATGAAAATTGCCTTCCTTAGGACTCTAGGGGTTATTTTTCCTCATAGGTACCCAACAGCTATTCCCCTAATGTCTGATTCTGCAAACTAATGCACAACTGAATAGATCTTAAAGTTTTTTTAAAAAGCCATTTTAAAGAGTTCTGTTCCCATTTCTAATCAGTTGTATCTTTTACAAAAAGCTACATTTGCATCTCAATTATATTCTGAATTAGATAACAAGCTTTGGCTGGCAGAACAGGCTGACCTTTTAGAAATGTTCAAAATATTTCCAGCAAGCAGAAGTGATAGCAGAAAACATATCTTTAAAAGGCAGGCACACAAGCTATATTCCATAAGATTAAGAGAACAAATTGTCTTTGATACTGACAGCCAAATTCTGCAGCATATACATTCTTAGCACTTAATCATTTTGCACAAAACATCAACAAGAAAAAGTTTCTAATTTTTTTGCTTTTCAGTCAAATCAACTCTTTGCTTTTAATATAAATACTTATTTTGTACGTCAGCTTTTACATCTTCTTTTGTTGTGACTCTGCTTATGCAATGACCCACCAGTAAATTTAAAATGCAGCATTGGCAAGCATAGATAAACTTTAAAAAAAAACCTATGGGGCCAAAGCCCCGCCCCACTTTTTTTTCTAGCATGCATACAACCTAGAGTTCAATGTATTCCTCCTTACTGTGTTTCTTTCCCATTACGAGTAGTGCAATATGACGAACATTCAACAACCTTGAAAAGTATGACAAAAATTTAGTTAGTACGGAATGTGAACTGTTTTGGATTTTCCTGACCATACAGTCCTAGACAACCTAAGTTATTTTCAAATTTGTTATGGACATAATATATTTGACTCCACTTTTCTCTATGAAATGGCCCACAATTTAAGTTCTGTGTGATTATACAATATATATCAATATTAATAGAGGTTGGGTTGACCATAACACAAAATAGGACTTCTATAGCAGTGTACTAGTAATGAAATACTTTATTGTAAGATTAGTTAGTCTATGGGATTTAGTTAGTTAGTGTATAGGGAGAATAGACATTCATGATCCAATAGACACTCATATTGACTCAAGGGCTCTTTATTAACTATTTGACATTTTTGCAAAGTTATGACATTGTTTGAATAAGATTGATAATATTAATAGGAGCTGACTATTAATAGGATGACATTTTTCTGATATTATGTTTATTAGGGCAGTGCCCCTAACCTTTATGGCTTGGAGGCCCGATGGGGGGAAAGGGGCATGTGCACTGACTCGCCACTTGCACAAGTTGAACTGTGCACATGCACACATGCACCAACCAATCATTTGCACAGTCCAGTTCCAAAGAAAGAGAGGTTGGAACCCCGGTGTTAGGGTACAGACCAAGCATGAATGTACATTACCTCCCAGTGCTTCTTGTTATACTGTCAATCCACATTTCCAGAGAGATGTTGGAGTACCTACACCTTAGCTCTTCCCTTTGCTGGAGATAGAAAGTGTTTGATTATTTCAAACAAATGATATCAACTGGGGGCAGGGGGGAAGGACTCCACTACAGTCTATGAAGGAAGACAAAGAAAATCATAGTACTAGCATTTTTCATGAGAAATAGAATTCCCAGTAATATAGGCAAATATATGTGAATGAAACCTGAACTTTTCCTTCAAAACAGCAATAGCACTTAGACTTATATACCACTTCATAGTGCTTTACAGGCCTTTCTAAGCAATTTACTGTGTCAGCATATTGCCACCAACAATCTGGGTCCTCATTTTATTAACCTTGAAAGGATGAAAGGCTGAGTCAACCTTGAGCCATTCAGATTCAAACTCCTGCAGTGAGCAGTGAGTTAGCCTAAAGTACTGTATTCTAACCACTGCCCCACCATAGCTCTTTGCTTGACCATACACTCCTAGAAAACCTACTATGTATTAGTTTCATGTTTCAAATTTAGTATGGACAGCCCACAATTTAAAATAAAATTTTTACTTTTGTAGAAACTTATAAAATATATAAGCAGGAATTTATACTTAGTTGATAATTCGTTTTTTATTTCTTCTGCTAAAGTTTCATGTTTTTATTTTTATATGCAAATTAAACATTGTGGGTAATTCCAATTTTCATTCTCTACTTCAGGTTGCATTCAAGCAGATTCCTACAATTTCTAATATTAACTTGAAATAATTATCCAGTCCCTTTTTAAAGAAGACTTTGGGACAAAGTCTTCTTTAAAAAGATAGACTGTGATAGGCTGGTTTTACCTTATGGACTGACTAGAGCATTATATTTCTCTTGAATTTTTCTAATTGAAACTAATTTGCAGATTTGAATTTTCCTAACTAACTTACAAATCGTACCCTTTGAACTATATAGTTCTTTAATTATCTTCTTTATCAGTGAATCTTTGTACAGTATTTTAACACTCAAAGATAAAGATGGCAGCTACCCTTTATCTTTTCTCTTTTTTCAGGAATAAACTTTTGTTTATCTCCTATGAGATTGGTTTATCTCTCAAAGGGAGGGAGAAAGAGCTAAATTTTCTACTTATCACAGCCCCTTGATAGAGAGCCAGGAGATTATACTTTGCTTTTTAAACTTTTAATCAGCAAAAAGGCAGCATGGTTATTTATGTTTATGTGGCTGTTCATCTCAAACAACATCACTCTGGGCAGTGAACATAAAAAACATAAAATGAACACTATTATAAACATATTTTTTTTCTTATGTATACTGAGAGCATATGCACCAAAGACAAATTCCTTGTGTGTCCAATCACACTTGGCCAATATTTCTATTCTATTCTATTCTATTCTATTCTATTCTATTCTATTCTATTCTATTCTATTCTATTCTATTCCATTCCATTCCATTCCATTCTATTCTGCTAATCTGCCAAGTATCTTGCTCCTATGTATATTTAATCTTGATGTTTTTATTGTTTAAAATGGTTTTAATATTTTAACTGTAATATTTTAAGCTATTATTTCTTTTATTCATTAAACATGAAATTCAGTCAACTGAACATTTAAAAATGTATCATGAATATAATTGACTGATGCTAATGGTTAATTCTGCTGGTTGCAGCCAGCATCCTAGGTATCAAACAAGTATTTTCTTAAGATGTATGATGTTCTGAGTAGTGTAAGTTTTTGCAGTTCCGCTGGTGTTATTGCAGGAAATGGCAATTTCTTAATGTATTTTCTAAAATTCTTGGACATGGTACCAAGCATCCCAATGACAATGGGATTATTATTATTATTATTATTATTATTATTATTATTATTATTATTATTATTATTATTATTATTATTATTATTATTATAATACACAAAAATGACAGTGTACACAGCAAACGAGATAACCATGCTGGGTTTCGTATCACAAATCACTAGTTGAACACTTCCCAAGCGTTTAGGACTGCGTGATGTATCGGCGGATTATGCGAGCAGATCCCAGTAAGGTGGGCTTCTACAGCTGACCAATTGTGATCTTGTCAGCGCCAATTGTTTTTAAGTGCTTGCCTAGGTCTTTAGGCACAGCACCCAGTGTGCCAATTACCACTGGAACCACCTGCACTGGTTTATGCCAGAGTCTCTGCAGTTCGAGTCTCAAGTCCTGATATCTGGTGACTTTTTCAAGTTGTTTCTCATCGATTCTGCTGTCACCAGATATGGCAATATCGATGATCCACACTTTTTTCTTTTCCACAATCATGATATCCGGGGTATTGTGTTCTAAAACTTTGTCAGTCTGTATTCAGAAGTCCCACAGTAGTTTTGCATGCTCATTTTCGATCACTTTTTCAAGCTGATGATTATTAATTTATTATTATTCTTATTATAATCATGATTATTATTATTATTATTTCTAGGAGAGAACATTAGATGATACAATGTCACCAATTTATTCAATCATCATTTCCTTGAGAACCCAAAGCCTGTTAATGGAGCCAGCTTTTGAGAGACTTCCAGAAGGACATCAAGCATCTTTGAGGGATGATGTGGTGAGTAGCATGGCAGAATAGGCTTATATCCTGTATCATGAAAGTATTATCTCTGAAATACTGGTACTATGGGAAAATTAATAAATGGTCTCTGGAAGACAGATGATGGCAGCAGCAACCACTAAGCCACCAGTTTAAAATAGGAGGCAGAGCTATGATATGAAGACGACTTCTGAGACAGGAATTTTGAGACTTTAATCCTTCCATTCTATGGGTTCAGCCATCCACTACATTAAGCATGTCCTTCTCTTTCAAATTTGGCTTAGAACCTTTTCTCTGTATTCTGAGAAATTTGGAATCTTGTTTAGTTACTTTGGAATAGAGTGATGCCAGTAGATCATAGAAGGTAAATATAAGAAATTCAGTTAATGTTCCAATTCTTTTCTTCAGTTTTCTATAAAAATTATCAGGAATCTTTCCCAACTGTTAATGTGAATTTATATTCTGCTACTATATACAATGAAGACCAAGACAAATGGTCTAAAATTCCTTTGAGGACTAGAGGTTAGGTAAGATAAATGTGATTAAACTGAGTTTAATTCTTAGGTTGATTTTCACTTTGAGAGTCCTTTCTACATTTATTCCATCATATTATTTAAACAAATTTGTGGAATACTGAATAAATTAATTTGGCAAAGCTACCTTGTTCTAATGTGTAACTTGTAAATATAAATTGGAAAAAGTGGTTTTAACTGTCTATAGTTTCAGGCTGATCACTGGGCATTTATCTTAGCTTTAGTTAGAGGCTGGAAAAAGGGACATCAAAATTTAATTTCTCTTTGGACTAGAGAAATAATAATAAATAATTATGGTTGGTTGCATAGTTAGCCAGATGTTTAGACTGGCTTTAGCATTTTTGTTGACCTATCAAGTCTTTCTCAAGCACTTGGGGATAGGCACATGTTGTCAGTACTGATGGTGTTCAAGAGGCTCTCCAGATGTTTAGGAACTGCACCCAAGATGGATATTATTATAGGTAATATCTTTGGTCCCTCTCTTTTTTCTTTTTCTTTTCTTTCTTTTTTCTTACATTCATTTTATTTCTATTCTACAAAGATCTTTTTATTTTGTGATTTTGTCTAGTCCTTTCTCTTCTACAGGTAGTCCTTGACCTATGACCACAATTGAGCCCAAAATTTATGTTGCTAAGTGAGAAATTTCTTAAGTGAGTTTTGCCCCATTTTATGACTTTTCTTGCCATGTTTGTTAAGTGAATCATTTAAACTGTTAAGCTAGTAACACTTAAGTGAATTTGGCTTCCCTATTCACTGTGCTTGTCAGAAGGGTGAAAAGGGGATCGCATGACCCTCAGGACACTGCAACCATCATAAATATGAGCCAGTTGTCAAGCAGCTGAATGTAAATCACAAAACCATAGAGATCAGAAGTGGTATTCAGCAGGTTCTGACCAGTTCTGGAGAACAGTTAGCAGAAATTTTGAATAGTTCAGAGAACCGGCAAATACCATCTCTGACTGGCCCTGCCCCATCTATTCTCTGCCTCCTGAGTCCCAGCTGATTGGCTGGGTCTTCTTTTGTTGCCCTGCACAGGAGAACGGAGTTGGAAAGCAGGTTAGTGGGGTGGGGAGGGAATGGGGATTTTACAGTATCCTTCCCCCTGCCACACCCACCAAGCCATGCCATGCCCACCAAGCCACGCCACAGAACCGGTAGTAAAATTTTTTGAATCCCACCACTGATAGAGATGCTGCAATGGTCATAAGTGTGAAAAATTCATAACTCACTTTTTTCAGTGCTGTTGTAACTTTGAAAGGTCAACTAAATGAACTGTTCTAAGTCAAGAACTACCTGTATTCTGATGTCTTCAGGTATTGTACTATCCAGACTTTTTTTTTCTTTCTTATCAACAGTTATCAAGTCTGGAGTATTATGTGAAGGTGCCTTTCTGTTTGAATTCTAAAGTTCCAGAGCATGTTAGCCTCTTTACTTTCTATTACTTTGTCTATTGTGTGGTTCCATCAGTTTTTGCTTGTAGGCAAATAGTATTTTCTGCAGATATTCCAATGCACCATGTTGCTACTGTGTCATGCATTGCTTGATAGTCAGTGCAATCTTTTTAAAAAAATTAAATTTTAAATTTAAGTTTTATTAAATTTCTACAAATATGAAAATATGAAAAAAAATAACAAAAATTGAAATGAAAAATAGGGAGGGGCAAAGTGCAAGAGATAAATGAGAAAAAATGGAGAAAGAACAACAGAGAGTAACTGCTGTCTTTGGTCTCCAAATTTGCACATTGATAAATTCAGAAACTATGGTCCCTTCTAAATTAATATATTTATATTTTTAAGCTTGTCTCATCTGGGATAATGAAACTGGTAGTGTAACAACAATATTTCTTAATCTCAGCAATTTTAGCAGTGTACTAGTAATGAAATACTTTATTGTAAGATTAGTTAGTCTATGGGATTTAGTTAGTGTATAGGGAGAATAGACATTCATGATCCAATAGACACTCATACTGACTCAAGGGCTCTTTATTAACTATTTGACATTTTTGCAAAGTTATGACATTGTTTGAATAAGATTGATAATATTAATAGGAGCTGACTATTAATAGGATGACATTTTTCTGATATTATGTTTATTAGGGCAGTGCCCCTAACCTTTATAGCTTGGAGGCCCGATGGGGGGAAAGGGGCATGTGCACTGACTCGCCACTTGCACAAGTTGAACTGTGCACATGCACACATGCACCAACCAATCATTTGCACAGTCCAGTTCCAAAGAAAGAGAGGTTGGAACCCCGGTGTTAGGGTACAGACCAAGCATGAATGTACATTACCTCCCAGTGCTTCTTGTTATACTGTCAATCCACATTTCCAGAGAGATGTTGGAGTACCTACACCTTAGCTCTTCCCTTTGCTGGAGATAGAAAGTGTTTGATTATTTCAAACAAATGATATCAACTGGGGGCAGGGGGAAGGACTCCACTACAGTCTATGAAGGAAGACAAAGAAAATCATAGTACTAGCATTTTTCATGAGAAATAGAATTCCCAGTAATATAGGCAAATACATGTGAATGAAACCTGAACTTTTCCTTCAAAACAGCAATAGCACTTAGACTTATATACCACTTCATAGTGCTTTACAGGCCTTTCTAAGCAATTTACTGTGTCAGCATATTGCCACCAACAATCTGGGTCCTCATTTTATTAACCTTGAAAGGATGAAAGGATGAGTCAACCTTGAGCCATTCAGATTCAAACTCCTGCAGTGAGCAGTGAGTTAGCCTAAAGTACTGTATTCTAACCACTGCCCCACCATAGCTCTTTTGCTTGACCATACACTCCTAGAAAACCTACTATATATTAGTTTCATGTTTCAAATTTAGTATGGACAGCCCACAATTTAAAATAAAATTTTTACTTTTGTAGAAACTTATAAAATATATAAGCAGGAATTTATACTTAGTTGATAATTCTTCGGCTCCGCTCGGCTTCTCCAACATCCGGC